>NW_027466876.1:1702500-1897500 GCF_046128005.1 Genypterus blacodes
TGGATTTTTTGTATTTGTCCACTGTGCTGTGGGAGCAAGAGGATGTCGACCCTGAAAGGTCACAGCTGATTGGTTAACAGCAGAAAGCTTTTACCTGTTTTGTGCAGAAATGTCCGCCCGGCGACAACATCTCTTGTTCAGCCCACTCGAATGAGATTGGATACCACAAAATTCTCTTTAGATGGTACCCAAGGCCAAATAGATTCTTGTTATTGTGACACACTGTCTGCTGCTTCAGCGAATACAAAAATTATGGCCATTTGTAGTTAGTGAAAGGGGTTAAACAAAAGGTGGTGGGACTGAACAACTAGTGCTGGATACAGACTGTGCTGAAATGAGAAAAGTTAGAAAAGTGGAACAACGAGAACAAGAATTTCTATCTTTACTGACTGACTTTATCAAAAAAGAAAGTTGTTATGGCCTCAACTTAATCAGATATTTGATGAGTATTCTGTGTCAGTGTGAATTACTGCACGCTCTATTTATTACTGGCCTCCTGAGACAATTAATCAATTTGCCTACTGGAAAAAAATTGATGCGCAACTCCCTAACAGCATCACAAGGTTATTACAAAGTTTTTTCTTCAATGTCATATTGCACTGAAGAGTATGATATTGATCTCAACTCATCTCATCTCATCACCACTATAATTGCACAGGGGTGTGTGTACGTGTTGAGTTGCAGCGAGCACCATTATAAAACAGCCTCAACATTTTGCATATGGTAATTAACGTAAAAGTAGCTGTTTTATTTTTTATTTACATTACTCAATTATAGTGGTGGGAGACATGAATGGAACCCTACATGATGTCACAGTTGACATATTTGGGGGGAGTCCAGATTCCTCCGAATTACATGGTGAAGGATCTGAAGACTGATTGCTGACACTAGAGATTGGATGTGGGGACAAACAGAACCTTCTCAAAGGTGCTGCACTCCTCTGAACAAGGATATTATAGTCAACAACATGTGCTTGGCTGTGTTCCCCTAAGAAGATAAACTCGACTTTTCAGCTGACTCAGTTGTGGAAGACAATCAAGGCTGGACTACCGAGTTGAGTTCCTTACCTCATCCACACCCTCTGGAGTACCTGACCATAAAATGAAAATGAAAGTAGGAACTTGAGCAGTGTTGCTTAGGAACCTGCAAGCAAGTCAAGAGAATGAGCGAGTTGGCATCCACCTTCCTCAGCCTGTGTTCGCTCCCAGGGGAAAGAGAGCCAGCAGCATCAAAGCTTTCATTGAACAATTTTTAAGTATTATATTTGTATGCCCAAAAACAAATGGATTATTTTCATTTATTTTTTTATAAATAATTGATTAGCACTTAAGTTTTTATTTGCATTACTAATGAATTATTTTACAGTTGTCATTCTAATATGAGACATTGAGTCATTTTCTAAGCACGATATCTAAAGACTATATTCCTCCTGATAAATAGTTAAATGTATTTTCTTATTTCCTAATTTATTTTATATTTTAATAATATCATGTAATCTAATACATTTTAACCAATTTTTTAACGAAGATATAGATCAATTTGAAGACTAAAAATATAAAGAAATATTAGAAATATTAGAAATACATACAGAATATTTAAATGGGAAAAATCTAAATTTAACCCTCGTAATGTCCTCCCGTGTTACATACACCTAAGGCCCTCTGGGGTCAAATTGACCCCAAATTGTTTGACTGTTATCTCAACCATAAAGTTTAAATTTTCAATTATTTTTGTGTCACAGCTTTAGTCTGACTCCAGTCCAACGCATCACTACAAATTTTTCCATTTATTTTGGAATTTAGGGCCAAAAGGCCTTGTTTACATTCGATATACCCTATTTTTGAGTTTAAAAAATGGGAAAAAAAAATGTTTTTAAATATTTGATATGATCTTGACTATTTGACATGAAGCGGAGTGGAATATGTCAAAGTTGAGTGGGGGTGCCATTTTTGAATTTTTTGAATGAGAGCAAATACTTACACCTACTGTCCTCTGGGGTCAAATTGACCCCAAAATGGTTTGACTGTTATTTGAAGCATTAAGTATAAATTTTCAATTAATTTCGTGTTACACCTTTAGTCTAACTCCAGTCCAACCCATTACCACAAAAATCTCCCTTAATTTTAGAATTTAGGGCCATTAGCGCTTGTTTACATAAAAGTAGGTAAATTAAGGCAGGGATTTGGTCTTCTGCCGCACCCAAAAAATGCATGTTTTTGGACCTGGCATTGCATGCTGCCCATACCTCCTGTTGTTGTGCCATTATTAAATAACCATTGCTTGACCACACACATCAAACATACAAGATAAAAAATGTGTTGGAGAGCAGTAGGGGTGGGACTTTTTGCCCCATTACGTCACTTTGTGCTTTGGCACCATTTTGACCCCAGGAGCAAAGGAGTTAAAAATTCAATAAAACACCCAGAATTCAATCAAATAACTTCAAATTTCTTCTAATCATGGAGAGCATAGTATTAAACAACCCCTATAAATTTCAGACCATTTGATGAAAGAAAACACATTTTATCAACTTTTTAGTATTGAATGGTCTTTGGGGTCAATTTGACCCCGAGGACATTACAAGGGTTAAGTACATGTGATAAAATGTATATATTTCTAAAATTTTTCATTGATTATTCACTTCTGCTTTTTTGTTTTTTTATTCACCATTCAGCTGTATGAATAACAGGAAAATGCAATTGAAAATACAGTATCACAAGATCAGATATGACTTTAGGTTGGAGTGGATTAGAATTCATTTCAATGAATTGATTTAACTGAAGGAGAAGGAGAAGCGACTGAACTCAAAATAAGAGGTAAGCAAACAGAAATAGAGAGGTGCTGAAACCAACAGAGAGCACACTCGTGGGATATTTGTGGACTTTTTACAGGAAAAATAGCTTTTGCATATAACACATACTTTTTCTACTTGTTATTAAAATGCATTCTCTGTGATTGGATTGTGTTTGGACATTGGCAAAACATATAAATCTGAGTGTAAATGAAGCCAACACTTGTTGAAAATCCAATCACCAAAACCACAGGCGCTCACAGATACATTTATTCAGGAGCAAGATTTTAACGCAGCGTGACTTCAATCCACATAGTAACAACCATAGAAGAAGAAGCAGCAGAGGCATAAAGCACAAACTTTACTGGGTGAAACCAACCAGCAAGCAAATCAGATCATAAAAACGTTTAACATTAAAATATGATGTTATGAGATGGGATTCATGCTTAAAGTAAAGAGAGAGAGTCCCGCTGTGCCCACATACACAAAATATGACTCAACGATCAATAAATAAATAAGGATTTTAAGTAATAATGAATGATGTCTACAATCTTTCCATTTTGGTGTAATGGTGCAGCCATACTATTAATTGACATCAAGGGAATGATTATTTAATTATTTAGCTCCAGAAAACTTACAATAAGAAGTTGATAGGGAATTTAAAGTTGGAATTAAAAGTAAAATAGATTGTTTGCATCATGAAATAAGAGTTCAGTGATATTCAGGGATTTGTGACCAGTAGAATGTGATCCAGGCTCTTCCCCTCCGTCTTGTATCGCTGTTTCTTTGCCTATTTGCTGCTGGTATCACCTCTGATTCCCTCACAGCATCTTTTAATCTTACATGCCATTTTTATTCCCAACAAACTACAGAGGCAAAGCACAGTTGGCGACACGTGCCCGCCCCCCCCATGAACAATGATAAGTGTGTGTGTGTGTGTGTGTGTGTGTGTGTGTGTGTGTGTGTGTGTGTGTGTGTGTGTGTGTGTGTGTGTGTGTTCAATTTACAGCCACGCAGGATACCAAAGGACATTTTGTAATGCACGTCCTTTACAAAAGAGACAACAGTGTAAACAAAGATGTACCTGAAAATGTAATTTGAAAATGTACTTTGAATGATAGCCTGTTACAAGCCCAGAAGAGCCACCAATGCACCTGCGTGTGTGTGCGTGCGTGTGTGTGTGTGTGTGTGTGTGTGTGTGTGTGTGTGTGTGTGTGGGTGGGTGTGTGTTAGGGTGAGATTAAAGTCATTATTCCAGTGTACGCACGAGGTGAAAAGCTTTCACTGGAATAATGGGAATAATGTTTGGATTCATCCTCTATTCCTAAATGCTGCCATGGTTACTAGGTAAATTCTTTATTTCTGGAGCCAACATGATGCAGAGTGAGGTGTTATATAGATATAGCTTTTCAGAACACACAGGTTGTCGGGTTAATACAGAGGCGGAGAGGTGCCTCTGAATAAGAGTGCATACAAATACACACACACACACTAAAACACACATAGATGAATATGAACATTTCTCTAACGATGAACATTTGCTGACAAGCCTGTATCAACTCGTCTTAGTTACCTCAGAGCTTCAACTTTCAAGATAGACACACACGCATACACACACACACACACACACACACACACACACACACACACACACACACACTCACACACACACACACAAACACACACAAACACACACACACACACACACACACACACACACACACACACACACACACACACACACACCAGTGAGAGCTAGTCAAAGCTGCACTTTGAGACACTCATTCAGTATTCTGATGAATTTCAGCACCATGATGCACAGTGAGTGAAAGCATATTGTCCCTTTAAGTCCCCATTGTGTTTGTGACTGGCACAACACAACACTCGCTGCAGGTGTGTTACATGTTGACATAAACATTTGCTGAAGTTTAGCAGGATAACAGACTAACAACAAGCATCTGTCGCTCTTCAAAGTAGTTTTAGTCGCTTAAACATAACTGGCAGTTAAATCTCTGGTATTTCAGGTGCTGTGTTGGTGTTCCCGTGTATGTATGTTTCCTGTGTATGTGTGCACACGGAGATCTGACCCTGGCTGTGGTTGTAGCGTGTATTAATGAATGAGTCAGCATCAATATTCTGATCCACACCATTCTGCAATATCAAGCTTTAATACGAGCCAAGAGACCTGTGTTTCAACTCAGGTAGAGAGGGGAACAGTCTCGGCTGTAATGTTTATGTACACACTCACACACACCAAGAGAGAGAGAGAGAGAGAGAGAGTGATAAATATGGAAATTTCTCCCTCCTCTAACAGGCCCACCAGCACGAACATGCAAATGATTCTCCCTAAACACACACTTGAAGCTAAGGTG
This sequence comes from Genypterus blacodes, assembly GCF_046128005.1. Classification (NCBI taxonomy): domain Eukaryota; kingdom Metazoa; phylum Chordata; class Actinopteri; order Ophidiiformes; family Ophidiidae; genus Genypterus; species Genypterus blacodes. The sequence continues at coordinate 1,707,664 of NW_027466876.1, forward strand.
TTTCTGTGAAGTTGTGCCATCTGTCTTCTGGTGTTTTAATGGAACTTGACAGGTGCGGACCTCCATAATAACAACATTTTGTCTTCAAAGTGGCCTGGGTGTAAAGTAAAACGCCAAGTACAGTAGTTACTCAGAGATGCTGTTGTTTGGAGGTGAAGGTCTTTGATTTGTCGTATTCCCAGCAAGCAGGTACACATATTTGTTTCTATATACTTCAGATGACCTGACAACATTAATTCCCTCAAACCAGCTCTAAACCTAAACCTCTAAATGTAATCTAAACCTCAAGCTGATTCCTTTCATATGTGATCTTTGCTGTAGTATTCAAAAGCATCATCACACACAGGAAACTTCAAATAACAAAAAACTCTCTATACTTCAAATTCATTAGAGCGTCAAATACTGAACATTTGGCTTCAGCTACTGGATTCTGTGATTTGTTGTGGCCAAATTTAAGACAGCACTTTTACTTATTACCCCTCTGTCTCTCCTAAAGTGAAAGAATTATTTTCATTGGAAATTTTTGAACATTTCAAAAGAGTAATTATGTTTATTCTTAGTTTTGAAATATGAAAGAAATTCACTTCGCGGTCATTATAAAACAAATAATTACCAAAACTGGTCACACTAAGACTATCACATTTAAGTGTCAAGTACAATGGACGATGCTTTTGGAGAAAAAGAGCAGAGCTTACACACACACACACACACACACCCTCAGCTCCTGGCCTGACTTAACTGCTCGCGCTTGTTTGCCATCTTGTGCCATGGGGGCTACTTCTCCTTCTGAGTCCCATTCTGAAACAAATTTATCAACCACACAATCTTTCCTGCCCTGGTTCTGTTGTTGACTCAGAGGTGCAGGAGTGTGGACGATTGAAAACCTGAGGACAAATTCAGGGAGGCAGTTTAGGGAAATGTGTGTAGATTGTGGATTCTTCTGTGCGCTCACCATGGACTGGATGTTTTTACAGACTAATTAGATGCACTGACTCTCAGATCCTGCTTTGAATCCTCTTTAACTCAGTGGTAATTATGTTTTAAATAGTTTGTATTCTTTCTACTGAAACGCTGGTTCAAATACTTGCAAAATTATTTGCTCATGGGCACTGAAGTACTCATATTTAGCATATTAATTGATCATACATGCAACCTTGCTAGATTAAACATTGGATCCCATCACTTACATCATGATTTTTTTAGTTTTCTTTAGGGGAGTTTATTTTGTTTGGAGAGTTTAAAATTTATTTCCGCAGTCTTTTTCAACTGCAGAAGTGAGCAACATTTCAGCCCATTGGCTCCTCTGTGAGCAAAGGTTGTTTGTTTTCTCTTCAAGGACATCCCTGTGTGTGTCTCTGCTTCATAATTAATGGATCTACAATCCATGCAAGGCCTCACACACACTGAACAATTACACCTAGAGGGACCACTAGTCTTTGAGCAAGACAAGGTATTCAATTCCTATTTGCTTTTGTGTGTGTGTGTGTGTGTGTGTGTGTGTGTGTGTGTGTGTGTGTGTGTGTGTGTGTGTGTGTGTGTGTGTGTGTGTGTGTGTGTGTGTGTAGTAATTACTGGTGATGCCACCTATAGTTTACAAAGTACACAGTATTTATAGTGATAAATGCCGGGAGCCTGTAATTTAACTTTGTTGTTATAACTGTGATGGAAGTGCCGGAACAATGTCCTCACAATGGAGTACAAAGGTGTGCCAGCCTGTTGTGCTGCTGACTGAATCATTATAAACGTCTCATTTGTTCAGACTGTATTATTTAAAATGTGTATTTAGAACAAACATTTAAAGAAGGACCCTCATTAGAGTGTGTTTCTCTGCCTCCGCCTCTGCTATGATATGGACTATGCAGCAATTCTCAACAAACTAGAAATAGGTGTTTTGTGTTATTATTGACAATAAGCAAGAGTTTCCTTTTCGCTTTAATTGTCAAATAAACTTACTAAACTCAACTTAAGACAATGGGATGATTCAGTTATTGTTTATGCTTTATTGTTTGTCTGGGTGGAAGAAGTTAGTGAGCAAAAGAAGAAGACACCACAAATGAAAGTAATTATTATTCACTTTAAAGTAAAACCACTGTGTTTGTTTTATTTTTCAGCTAAAATGTCCTGAGTGATTCTCTGTGGCACGTATTGATATTGACTTCCCTCTCACTGGGCATCTTCTATCTGTTTCTTTCCCGTTAGTGTCTTACCTGCCTGCTTGGTCTCTGCTTCTCACACACACACACACACACACACACACACAAATACTACACATTTCACTTTAACCCAAGTGAAATGGCCTCCACTTCTTTTTGCGAGCGCTGAAGCAGGTGGCTGAGGAAGCATAATGACAGATTAATGAGTTGAGAGAATGTGCTTTCAGAGGATTAGCCAGCCTGTGAAAGTGGAATGAGGGTCGAATATCTGACGAAGACGCTATTTACATTGTCTAGTATTCCCGTCACTGAAGCCCTCACCTCTCTCATCCTCCTGATGCATATTAACTCAGTGTTATCGCGTCTTTGTCTAGTTCAGCATCTCATCTCAGCAGAGACCAACTACTAATACTCTGGTAACACAAAGATGTTCTGCTAGCTGTGTGTAAAAATTAATCTTGTGGATCACACAATCGTCTTTTCTTCTACAAACTCAAATGTATTTAATATTCTGACGATGGCACCGTTCTCAATTACATAGTGAGAATCCCAAAAAGCTGAAAATGGCCTCTGGATCCAGACGGTTTGTTGCTCTCTCCAACCATTAATGTCACGTCGTATCTTGAGCAGGGTTAAAATGAGCGAGGAACATGGCTTTTACTCGAGCCTGTGCCATCTAAAAGCATCCTTTGGTGCTAGAACTCAGACATGGGTGCTCGTCTAATGGGACAAGCATCCAGGCAGGAGGAGGCAGATCTGCAGCATCTGAGGCTGCAGATGAGATCACTAAGCAGGAGCTTTTGGCAGCCTCTGCCCCAAGATTCTTGAAAGCCCCTCAGCAGTTGGCATTTGAGATACAGTCGGTATCTGATCTTGGGGATTTTTTTTCCCCAAGCTTCTGACACACCACCCACCCTGACTTATCAGATCAGGATGTGATTGCCGGGGCAACATTGCAGACTTGATGCAGACATCCCAGACATGTCTGAATTTCTGTCATTTTAGAACCTACTACCTTGATCCGCATTCCTTACTGCAACATCTTTAATCAGCGTGTCAGTGATAGCCAGATGCATTTTTACTGGCCTGTACTGTTTCATTGTTGACGGTGTTGCTTGTTCAATTGGTCTGCCCAGGGTGATGAAGCCAGCTGAGGTGAACCAACAGGCATTAATACATTAATACACTGCTGTTACTCCAGCACTTCAGTTCTCACCTCAAAAAGCACATTTTGTCATGTGGTGATTATGATGCACCATGTGAACGGAGTTGACAGGGAATCCACTTGTATCCACTCAAGTATGAGACATATTTGGGGTAAATCATGAAAAAAAACCTTACCCTAACTGCACAGAGCTACGCTGAGGGACGTGTGTGTGTGTCTGTGTGCGTGTGTGTGTGTGTGCGTGTGTGCGTGTGCGTGTGCGTGTGTGTGTGTGTGTGTGAGAGAGAGAGAGAGAGAGAGAGAGAGAGAGAGGAAGAGAGGTAGCTCCACGACAGTAGAATGTGTGAGAGATCAGTTCGAAACTTTCCAATTAAATAAACTGATTAATCAACTGTGTGGGATTTGATGATCAAAAACACACGCAAACCAAACTCATCTTGCACCCAGTTCACACCCATAGTAACTTTTGCATAACATAGAATGAACTATTGCATTATCACCGCCTTTCTGAGACAAATGAAACGCATCATGCAGGACTTGAACCAAACTCAAAACAATGGTATTGTATTGTTTTCCATTACATTGTGTAATATTGGTTCGGCGTAGTGAAGCAGAACTGAAGGAGCCAAACAGTTGAACTTTTTTATTACCGGACAAGGATCTTTAGATGTGAGGAGCTGTCTCTGTCTGTGTCTCCCTCTGCTTTGGTGAGAATAACCTTGGCTTAAGGTGACAAACTGGACACCTGACATCTTATTTTGCTCTCTGCCTCTGTCACACGCCACGGTGACAGTAAGTGACAGTAAGTGATATGCCAGACACTCTCGTCACCAAGACTTATCATACACACGTTATAGAGGCAAGCTCCTTTTCAGACAGGTGGATAGACACACACACACACACACACACACACTGATGTCTAGTGGAAAGGTTGTGGGGACAGTTGATCCCTTGACAGATTAAGCTGCAATCAGAAATCTCCTCAGGCCAGCCCTGGGATCACACACATGCACACACACACACACACACACACTGTCTCTCTCTCTCACACACACACACAAGTGCATTAGCTGAACTTTAAAGCCACAGACTTTTCATTAGAACAGGCAGAGGTGATTTCTTATTTGAAGGGAGTCTGAAATTGATTCACAGCCTTCATCAAGGTTGCAATCACATTTTTGTTTTAAACATAAGAGAGAAATTATGTTTTTTAAGAGCAAAGCAGAAGCCATATAATTCGGGGGGCGGCTACAAATTCCCCATAAATGAATTTCATAAATAGATTATTTCTTCCTATATTGATCCCACATGACGGTTTTGCCTTAATGCATCTTGATCAAATTGAACCGGATAGGGGCCATTTGATTAACTTTTTATCAGCAGTATTCATTATTTATCAAACATGTGGGTTTCAATTTACATAAGTGGCCAATTTTCTGAAAGGGATCGCGTCCTTGGAAAGTCTTGGTTAGCCCTTTGAAAGTAAGATGCCGCGGATAATTTCTTTATTGCAGAAGAGGAGTTGAATGGAAATGGAAATTGCAGAAATGGTAGAGTTGAAACATTCAGTGTGTTCGGGCTTTCATCCTTGTCACCCTTTTGTATCTTTCACCTCTCTGGACCCTGTTGCTCAGAAAATACCTTGAAAAATACCCAATGCTCTTTCAGAGATTTGAATAATCCATCCAATCCATCTCTCTCTCTCTCTCTCTCTCTCTCTCTCTGTGTGTGTGTGTTCCGCTGCCCAGTCAGATCTGGACAGAGCGGCTATATAAAACATGCAACAGTTACTGAAAATTCTCGATGTTTCTGATAAACATTACTAATCTTCTAATCTTCTAACCTGACGTCTTGTTTGTGTTTGTGTAGGTACGACTACCAGGAGCTGCTCCATAACTCCAGTTTCTGTCTGGTGCCCAGGGGCCGTCGCTTGGGATCCTTCCGCTTTCTGGAGGCCTTGCAGGTGTGTGTGTGTGTGTGTGTGTGTGTGTGTGTGTGTGTGTGTGTGTGTGTGTGTGTGTGTGTGTCTGTGTGAATGTGTGTGCGTGTGTCTGTGTGAATGTGTGTGCGTGTGTTTGCTTGCATGGATGATGTCATTGCATGTTTGTCCAGCTGTGTATACATGTACACACCTACATGTAACCAAGGATTTTGCATTCGTTGTTGTTGCACCTCCATATTGGCTAAGTGAGAGAACTCAAACTTTTGTTTAGTGCCACATAATTATGTTCAGTTAAGTTAGTGTGTGTGTGTGTGTGTGTGTGTGTGTGTGTGTGTGTGTGGGTGTGTGTGTGTGTGTGTGTGTGTGTGTGTGCTAAACACTTTGTAACTGTTATTTAGATAGATTTACAATAATGTATGAGAGTAGGTATGATTTATAGACTTACTAGCCTTTCATTATGTTGCAATATTAATTTTCTCAAGACAAACACGTCCATACAGTATATACACACACATACATACACATTCAGTATGACTGGTGACATGTTTCCTCATCAGGGCCTTCTGCACCCACACACGCACTCAGATATATGTTATACTATATGCTGAGCCTGAGTTCAGTGCTGCTGGTGAAACACATCTCCCGAAAGCCGAACCTCGATTCACCGCCGCTCATTTGGAGGCTTGGTGTACTTACTCAGATGTAGTGCGCTGACAGTACTGGCACATACATCCCTATACCTGAAAACTTAAACTTGATGTGACTGGGGGCTGATTCTGAATGTAGCAGACAGCGCCCGTCTCATGTCAGCGTGCAGATACTGGGCCTGCAGGATCTGATGAGACACACAGCTGCAGAATTGGATGTTTGATGCTTTGTGACTTTTTTGTGAATAATTATTCGTAGGCGTTTTGGTGTAAATTATCTAAGGGCAAAGACTAAGAGGAGGAGAGGAGAGGAGAGGAGAGGAGAGGAGAGGAGAGGAGAGGAGATGAGAGGAGAGGAGAGGAGTTCTGCTTCACTTGAACTTTAGATTATAACATTAAAAACATTTTTAACCTTTGCTACTTCAAACAACATAGTCCTGTCTTGTCTCATTTAATAAGATTATTAAAAAGTTGCGTGGCTCAGAGCAGAAACTCATTTCGAAAATGATTCCAATATATTTTGATAGATCTGGTGACTAAATATACATTTTAATTGTGAACTCCTAGATTCAGGTTTGAAGTTCTCTTTGTTCTCTCATCAAGTTTGAGCTCGGATAAGACAGTGTTTATTTGAGTTAATTGTAATAAAATTGTAATCGTAAAATTGTAGATTAATACATTTCAATTCTTCAATTTTTCCCTGCTGTCTATTCTTATTAGTGAACCCTTTTCCACAAACATTTATATGAAAAAGGTTTGATTTGCTGTCTTAAGCAAAAATAATAAATTTAATTGAATTACTTTACATTTTCTTGATAAACACTGTGTTCTGCACCATAAGTGATGTGGAATTGAAATGGTAACAGGTTATAAAACAAGAATTTATGCTATGATTTGATCTTTTTTGGAGTTTTGTAATGACATACAGTAAATTGGAGAACAGTGTCTATTTATACATGCAGTTGCTTCAAACAGTTTACAGCGACCTCTTGGGCCACTGTGGGGAAATGAAAACAGCTCATGATGAATTCAACAACATCGACATTTACACACTCTAAATAACGCCACATGCCAGGGTTGGTTTTTTTCTGTCTTAATCTTTTTGCCAGCTCAATTTGTTCCTGTGAAACTCAAACTTGGAGCTTGTTGAAAGTGTCTCCTCGCAGAAACAACCCAAATCCCTCAGTGGAAGCAAAACAATAACAAATCCCTGCATTTCACTTCAAACCTCTGCTTCACAGCTTATGGCATATTTTCAACAAAATGAAAGAATTCACTGTAGGATGATTTGCACGCATTGATACACCTGGACCCAGCATATACACAGCATACATACATGAGCAAAGAAATACACTATATACACAGAACACACACTTTTATTAGATATACATGTACACTCAAAATGTAACACCTTTGATATAACTGTTACCGCTGTGATACTGAAAATGTGTCAGATAGGTGTGTGTGTGTGTGTGTGTGTGTGTGTGTGTGTGTGTGTGTGTGTGTGTGTTTTAGGTGTCATAGTTAATTGCCCTATGATGAAAGGTGTTTCTAATATTTTGTCCATAGATGAGAAGTTGGGATATTAGACCTTTCTGCCAATTCTTTACAATGAAGCTTCACAAATCCATTTTTGCCACCATGACAGTATTTCAGTTTCTCCTCCAAATCTGTTCATTTTTCTTCTGTTCTTCTACACACATTTGCAAGACTGCAAGCAACAAATCCATGTTGCGCAATTCAAACTGAACTCCATGTTGCTCTGATGTGATGAAGATGAAAAGTGATCTGACAGACTGAGGCACAGTGTGTTGCCTGAAGATCATTTGTCGCTCCTTTTTATTTCACTGTAATTAACCTCATCATCACTCATGTCCTCTCATCTTTCATACAAGAAGGAGTTTGTATGATGGCTGATCCTCTCCTCCGTCTCTCTTTCTCATCTCTGTTTCCACACACAGGCAGCCTGCATCCCAGTTATCCTGAGCAACGGCTGGGAGCTTCCGTTCTCTGAAGTCATTGACTGGAGGAAAGCCGCCATCATTGGAGATGAGCGCCTGCTGTTACAGGTAGATTACTGCATGGATGGAAAGGAATAGACACTGAATGAGGAATAACGTTTGAATTTCAGATAAAAACAGGTTAAAATACCAACATTATGTATCAGAGATGGATAAAAAACGGAAGCAGGTTAGTCAAAGTTACCATCTAGTGACCTGAATGAAGAGGACAAGCCTTCTTCACACTGTACACACATCAAACAAAATATCAAACGCTTCCTTTCAGCAGCAGCTAATTCACTGTCTGGATGGTGAAATGCCAACATCTTCCTCGCTATAAGCCTCTTCTCTGACTACGGATACTTCTCCTGCAATCTGAAGATCTGCCAAGGCTCGGTTACCAATAGACTCACATATGGGGGGTTTCTATTTAAAGCCCATAGGAGCAGGTATGAGGTTCAAACAACGGTCTGCCATCAATCAACTGTCACAACAAAGTCTTCCACTGGATTCCTGCTCTAGTTGCAGAAGTCGAAATGGCACGTTTCCCACCGGTCCCACCTGCAGTTGATTAACAAACGAACAAACGGGAGCGTCGGTTCAGTCACATGACACATCAGTACACAAGTGACTCCGGGTATGTTTGAATTGGCTTTGTAGGGTTTTACCAGTCTGCAAAATATGGGCTTTTGTCCACACTCTGCAAGCAATTACACCTTGCAATTTGGTAGCAATGCTTGCGGTACACATTGGAATCTAATCTGGACCTGGACTGGATCTCAGTCAGGTGAGCCCGGTGTACGTCGGGGGACACAACCTGAAAATGTCGCCCCAATTCGTCTTCCATAATCTTGTTTTGAACAGGTTCACAGTTGTGAATTGCTGTAAATGGCTCCCTGCGTCTGTAACACACACACAGACAGCATGAATAAGGGATTTTAAGAATATATGACGATCTTCAATGGAGCACGGAGGAAGGATTGGCTTTAAAAGGGTGTTTAAGAGACTGTATGCTGGGATTCCATCGCAACGCAGGCAGCATCCTGATGGATAACGTTTAATCTGGAGTGCAATTTAGCCTAAATCTGAGTATAAATCTAACAGATTTAAGTTTGTACTCAGACTTTGCACATTTACAGCAACAGTAATGCTATACAAGCAGCCATTGTCGACCGTATAAATGTTTCTTTTACAGATCTTATGGTCTCGTGTTGACGATAGTAAAAGTCTATATCGGAACAAAAGCGAAGTCAGAGGACTGCTGGATGAAAACTAAGTTGTCTGTGCAAAAAACAACAACAGATTAGAACCACGGAACTCTCCAGAAAATGATGTGTAGTTGGTATGAGGATAGAAATATTTGTGCGGAGTGGCCTTTCAACACGTGAATGAAACGCAGATGTTCAGTTCAGATGAGAGAAATATGGAAAAATCCCAATTGCACCTCTGGGTTTTTTGAGTCAACTTTTTTTATTTTTACGTGACAGCTGCAATTCTCACCGTCACTCACGCGGGAGGCCGGGACTATTTTCGTCAGTTGGGGCGGATTCTACAACCGGATCGCCTTCTGTTCCCTTCAATTATAACGCAGAGAGAGAGAGAGAGTGAGAGAGAGTGATATTTGCTTTCTCTAATTACTCGCTATATTGCTGCGTACCACCTTCATGACCTATACAGCACCTGGGTAGCCAACTGCGTGTGTTTGTGTGTGTGTGTGTGCAAGCGAGAGAGAGAGAGTGTGTGTCTTTAATTAAGATGGTCCTGGTCGGCCTTCTATCAGCCTCGAGCAATGATGATAATTAAATTTTTCTTTGTAAATAGCAGACAAGCCGTTATTAAACATGCTACAATCTAGACTTTTCGATAGAATAAAGCAGCCATTTCATCATTAAGCATCACAGAGAGCCACAGTGATGCACTAATGCTGTTAGAGGCTTTATCGTTTTGTTTTGGCCTCCGACCAAACAAAGCCGTCCCTCTAAAAGCATGCTAATTGTTGGCTGAGATAGTTTGTGATGTATTTTGACAGGGTGAGACATATACGTACGACATAATGCGATGTTTTTCAGTTATTTGTATGGTGTCGGTGCACATATTGTGAGGAAGGATCTCGCAGAAATTGGTGGCCCAGAACAACAACTGATAATTCCACGGCTTTCAGGATTATATCTGACATCTGTTAGTACAATGATGTCTGAACAGAAGGACAAACACAAACCGACTGCGGCGAACACATATTTTTCACCTCATGGTGTAATGACCAGTCAATTTTCTGGTGAAAACACAAGCTTTCATGCTACCACAACAGCACAGAAACAACAAAGTGGATCATTTTTTTCTTCTCTCGCTTTTTTCTATCTGATATTTCTCTTCTGTCCCCGGCTTTTATTTCATTTTACTGCTCTCCAGTTAGAATAAAATATAAGAGACCTATTAAAGGTGATGTTTTTCATATCTGACTGTTTAGGTCCATAACAATGCCTGACAGAAAATGTTGTTATCTTGTCAAATTACCCTCATCGAGCGCTTATTCTAGCTCTCCTGCGGTTGGGTTTACAAGAAAACACATTTCATCATTTCAAAGATCATGACAGTGATTTGTTCTAACCACAACACAGTGTGATGTGAAATGTAAAATGATCTCCTTTTGTGTCCCTGCCACTGCTGCTTTCTGATGATGAAATGATTCATCATTTTAATGAGGATGCAGATCAGGATTCCAACATGAAAAAGGACCTAATATTGAGTGTGTCTTCCATGCTAATTATTGTTTGTATTGGCTGTTCAGTCCAGTAGCCAGTTAAAGAAATGGTCTCTTTGTTTAGATGACAATTTAAAATGACACAACAAATGGAGAGCTGCTTGATTAAATCAAACTTTTATATTACTTTATTCCTTCAGTTTGAGTGATGTTACCAGGTATCAACTTAAAAAATATTTGTTTACATTTTATAAAAACGGAGTTACCGCAAATGACCTCTTCCAATTTGTATCAACAAACATTTCTGTGGTACAGTTAAAGTGGCTAAAGTTTGCCTTTTTATATTTGGGTTTGGTCTCCAGAGTGTGAAGGATATCAGAGGTTTAATTATTATTATTATTATTGTATTTTTATTTATTTCATTTTTTTATTATTATTGGTTTTTTTTTTCTTCTTCCACCAGTTAACCCATAATATATTGTAGGACGTCCCTGATTGTGTCATTAAAGGCTTCTGGGCAGCATGGAACGGAGCAGGTTTGTGGGCAGTAAGCGTTGCCTCTCAGAGTGTCGTGTTTCCTCATGTTTCTCTCAACAAATATGCCAACAAAACTGTGTCTCTGTGTTTTCTCGATTTGTCCAAATGTCACCACTTCTGTGGGTCACCAAGGAAATGAGGGGTTAAATCTGATGCCTGTTTTCCAACAAATCCCAGGATAGGATTTGGACCCAAATCAGCCCTCTATAGAAATAGTTGCAAGGATATTAAAAAAACTGAAATATTTGCTCTGAACTGAGCACAGATGCTGTTGTGGAATAACCAACCAACAAATGGAACATACGGTTGGTTAACACAGTCTGGATGCTCGGTCTCTGTGTCATTTCCATCACAAACGCCTTCACACAGAGACGGACTAATCAACAGAACCCGACGCCTGCTGAGAGAGTTGAATCTCATTACTTACAATTACATGACTGAGCATCAAAAACACTGGGCTGTTTAATACGTAGAGTAACTGTTCCTGTGAGAAGGAGCCATACGCAACTAAGGCACACACACACACACACACACACACACACACAGAGAGAGGCGCTCATACAGTACACGTCTCCTGCTGAGGAAAATAAACACTATCAGACTCAATCGAGGGGAAGAGAACAGAGCTGATTTGATTGGTGCTGTTTGTATTCCACATCAGAGAGCTGAACAATTAAAGCTTAGAGTTTAGTCAACAGATCCCTTTGGGCATCAACACAACCACACATTTTAGTCTTTGATATTGAGTAAATACTGCAGAAGTTGAAGTTAATTGACTTTTCAAAAAAATCCTCCTTGGCAAGTTCTTGGTCCTTGTATTATTCCAGCCTCACACACACCCACCAGTCCGACATTGTTTAAAACCCAGCTCCCTCTCTCGCTCGCTGTCATTTTTTTTTGGCTCTCTCACTTCTCTTCCTCTCCTCTTCCTTTCAGGTTCCCTCCATTACCCGTTCTGTGGGCCGTGACAGGATCTTGGCTCTCCGCCAGCAGACTCAGTTCCTCTGGGACGCCTACTTCTCGTCTGTAGCCAAAATCGTCTTAACTACACTCGAGGTGAATTTGCGAAAAAATGATCTTAATGGTAGATTTGGAAGCAGTTTTGGCAGGAGAGTTTTATTTAATCAACCGCAGTGCTTTCTTTCCTTTTTGTTTCTGCAGTGTGAATCCCCCCTGAGACTTGTTTCCAGCCTCTATCTATATAAGCATTTTTCCAGTTCTACAGTATAATTCTATATTTTTAAGCATTTCTTTTGCAAGGTCACCTGATCATGCACCCTCTCTACATAATATCCAACGTCTGTCCATTGATACAGGGGTCTCATGTATGTCATATAAGCTACAGGGACTATTTTGATTCAATAGGATTTCCACCACAATTTAATTTGACACACAAGCCGAGACAGACAGGACACCGGGAGAGAGACGGACGTGGATGAAATGTGATATAAGACCTCGTGCTGTATGTGCGAAAGGCTACGTGGAGACTAGAGTGATGTCACCGGAGCCCTACACACTCATACGTACAATACCATGTCCACGTTGTGTAATCTCATTTGCGGATGACCCTCCTGGCTTGTAGTGCAGCTCAGATGAATGACAAATCCATGCAATTATGGACATTTCAGGGTAAAGTATAGCAGAGATGAGCGACGGAAGGAAGCTATAGTTTGTTGAATGATGATAAAGAAGAAGAAGGAAATGCACGTCCACGTTCTATTGGGTCAAAGGAACTTCACAACTGCTGTTACTTGACTCGCAAAGTCTTGGCAAATACGAGGACAACTGCTGCTGATGTAGAAATGCAATGTTTGCGAGTGTGAAAGTGGACTGTGATATCTGGCAGCCCTCCGGGTTGGAGAGGCTGTGTGTGTGTGTGGGTGTGTGTACCTGCTCTCGGGACTGAACGGCTAGAGGCTGGCTCATTAGGTGACCTTGCTGGCTGAGGTTGGGGAGGATGAAGCGCTCTTATGGGTGTTGGAGAGCCTGCATCATTTTACTCTCCTTTATTTTTAGTTCACATCCTGACAGCCTTGACTCACGCAATATGCTTTCTGTTCCTTCTCTGTAGATGATAATAATGCTCTTTATTACAGTTATAAGCATCACAATCAGGGAGAGTTGTCATCCGTACAATCATTTCAATGGGGTTAAGAATTGTTGCAGTTGCGACTGTAGTGGATAAATGCAGGCAAATGAAATGTTATACAGTAAAAAATAAGGTTTATCGTATTTCCCCACCAAGAATGAGGCTCCATTCGTAAATACATTCAGAAAATAAGGTGATATTCTCTCTGTGAAGATAAAATAAGGTTCTACTGTGTGTATCCGCCATAGATCCATTTCAGAAGCCTGTGAGATCTCGCTTTCTATAATGTCTGATAATGATTCAACAGCCACTCCTCTGTGCTGCCAAGGCCGGCCATTGAAATATGCACAAGATGTCCAGTATATCAAGGAGCATCTGAGTGGCACTTGAAAGCCACACGTTTCACTCAGCATGGGATTATTGCCATCAGAGCATCCCTGAAGTAGCCTGAGAGCTGACAGATAACCATCAGTTCGCATGAGATTTCAAACATAGGGCAGTGCAATTTGCCAGCTTAAGCAACAACCAGGAAATCTTGAGAAAAATTATTTACACCATAGAGGGACATTATGGCTAAAGCCTCTTCCAGCATACATTAGTGCAGTGAGAATTACAAATTAGATCTTATCCTATGTGTATACAACAAACATATGGTCAACTTAATCTACTATTTAAATTCCAGGTATTCCATTACCCAACATTTACTGTGCAGGCACAAAATGGCTGTTAGGCACGCAAGTCATTTTCCCCTTTTTCAACGTTGTTTACATTGAAGCCAACTACCTCTTCATTTAAACGATTTGATCACCTTATTTATAGTCAGGTTAATAACCATTTAACAAATTGCAGCAATTCCCCCCCCCCCCCCCCCCCTTTAAAATCACAGCTGGGCTGCAAAGGAGACCTTCTGACTCCACCAAATGCTCGTTGCAAGCAGGGTCTGAAATTAGACAGAAGCCCACTGACAGCTGTACGCTGCTGCCCAGATGTGCTAAAAAAAAAAAAAAGGGAGAGCCAGCATGCCATCAAGCTAAACGGGTGAAATGAGCCGTCGTTGATAACTGTAGTGTCCCACATTCTGAGAGTCTGACAGTTGGTACCAGGAGGTGTGTGTGGCTCTAGAAGTGCCAAGTGAATTTTGCACGGATCAGTAAACAGCCCTCGAGAGAAAAACAAAAGAGGAAAAAACACAGAATAGTGGAGGAGAATTATCTTGCTTTCTTTGTTATTGAACTAATATTGTTTGTTAAAAATTAAACCATAAAAGATAACTCATTTATATTCAGTTTCATTGTCTAAACTTGTCTTTATTCGCTGTCAGCAGCATCAAGGCAAAATCTCATATAGTGTCAGTGCAGCATTAACACACTCACACACATACGAACACATTCATCAGTGTGCTTGTGCCCCGGCAATTTGACAAAACACATCTTTATGGCGTAAAAACCATAGAGTGAACAGATGCCAGAAACTGCCAGATTTGTCACACTGGGATATTTTAATTTGGTGACAGGAGGAGAGAGAAGAAATGAAACGGGGAGGAGGGGGAAGTGGCTGTGAGAGAGAGATTTAATTCTGGAACGTGCTACAGTTTGACTCTTGCTGTCATCAAAGTAATATCTGTTTGTGTACGTGTGTGTGTGGGAAGGGTGCGTCAGGTGAGATCCAGAGGCGTGTTAGTCACTTGAGTTTAATTTGGGAAGGTGTGTGAGGTGAAACGAGACAAAGAACAGTGGAGCAATTACTGAATTAGTGACAGATCTCCATTGTTTCCCAATTGTTACACCTTTTTTTTTCTCCCAACATCCATTTGTCTGCCTACTGGTTTCTCCTTTGCATTGTTCCTTTTCTGCCCATTATCTTTGCCTGCACATGCTTTCAGTCACATGCCTCATATTTTTTTTACCTCAACTCTCTTCCCGTGCACACACACTTCCACTTTACCTCCGCTTTCTTATCCAGATCATCCAGGACCGCGTCGACTCCCATGTGTCCCGAAACCTGTTGCTGTGGAATTCTCTCCCTGGTGGTCTCTATGCACTCCCCCAGTTCTCTACTGACCCTGCCCTCTTCCCATTTTATTACGCCATACTGGGTAAGTACTGACCTAAAGGAAGACATTAGACAGACACGACCAAAGGATTCAAAGGAGATGCATGTGAAGAAAACCGTTTTAATGCTGAAAGAGGTCTAATTTTCATACATCCCTTTTTATACCTGCAGTTTAATCAACAGGAAGGTTTTAATTTGGTCATGATGGTATTCAGGTCACGCATTTGTGATAATTTGATTAGACTTTTAATCTGATCTCCTCTGGTTTGATAAGTGAGGCGTTTCAGGCTTGTTCGGATGGAGGAAAATTGCTGTCCTTGCAGTATTTTGCACCATTTAAGCAATGCTTTATGTTTTGTATATTCAGTACAGCAGTGCCACCACCTACATTGACAATACGTTGACCCATATAAGACCTGAGCTTGGTCTCCAGCCAGGCCCAGTATCAGCGGAGACATTAACCTTTGAATACCAGCTTAAAGGTCTGCATTCACGCATGACAGTAGATTAAAGACTTCTGTTCTGCAGGTGCACCAGTAGACCCCAGAGCTTTGGTGAAGTCCTCAGTGTGCAAGGAAAGGCAAAGAAGTACAAAGCCCGGCAGAGGACAGAGGGAGGAGATCAAATTTACCATTTATACACACAAAACGCTTAATTAATTTCGACAATTTGCAATTTGTTCCCTTGTTTTGTTCAATTTGCGCACACTTAATTCGTGTACATAATCAGTAACCATGAAACCCTCCCGAACCTTGTAATTGGTCAATTATATAACAGCTTTTTGCCGGACCACATTTGAGGTCAGTTACAGTCCGTTTCAACCTCAGAAGCCTTTTTAAAAGTCTTTCCCTGATAATGATGCCCTGGAGCAGCTGCACCGCCCTCATAACTCCCATCCAAACCAAACTAAAACCTAATCAGTGAATCTCTATCCATTCTCACGTCGCAATGACCTGCCAAGTACGGGCCTACACACAGCGAGGGAATTTAGTTTCCTGCTTATGTCCCCTGCCGGGCTACGTAAAGAGAGGTAACACAGATTAGAGACGGAAGGTAATTAGTCATAGCTCTTTGGACAGCCTCCTCCTTCCGTAATGACAGGGCGCTCGTGTTCCATGGCCTCAAAGCAGTAGATTTCATAACGGATCGGTTTATGTGATTGGAGGTAGAGGAAGAAAATCTGTGTAGGGTTTGTTGCCTCCATCTACACTAAAAGTTAGTGATGTATACTTTTGTGTTGAACTATAATTCAACGATACAAAGAAATGCATGAAAGCAGCACAAAGTGTTCTCACCATTTCAGGAAGTTAGATTTGGGGGGGGAATGAGAGAGGAAAGGTGTCTGTAAGGTGTGTGTGTGTCTATGTATAGATATGCATGTCTAAGGCCCACAGTGATTCCAGATAGAATGAAACTGTAACTCCGATCGATGTTTGTCTTCAGGAGGATAAAAGAAGGGAGAGACGAGGAGGGATAGAGGGAAAGATGGGGCAGTTGGGTTTACGTCCCTGCAGTAAATCACCATTTTAGCTGCTGCCATTGTCAATGCTGCTGCTAAAGGTAAAGCTTGCCATCTTAACATTCGATGCCAAAGCAATTCCAATTTCCTGCCTGGTAGTTTGAAAAGTTTGGCTTTGTGTGCAGACAGAGAGGTTGTACGGACCATTCCTCAAAAAATCAGATATGAGACAAAAACCAAGCAAAAATTTTTTGTAGATATCTCAATTGAGGTCCTTTGTCGGTTTCCCTTTCTTTCCCACACTCTCTCTCTTTTTATATTGACAACACACAACAATCACACGCGGGTCAGGAGTCATCCCCACAAGATGGACTCTGCTCTATAAACTGCGATTTAAAGTGTAGTGCATAGAGTTTGACCCCTTTTAGGTTTTAAATCTAAAACTCGTTTGTCATGATAAGTTGAATAATTTCTAAATCTTCTTCATTAATTTTACGAATCATTTCTTAAGGTCTGCATTTTGACGGGGAAATGTAGACACGGTAATTAAATAAGCCAAAGTCTTTTAATAAATATGGAGGCAGCTCTCTCCAGGCTGACCCACCCTATATCTCATGCTTCCATAAATACTGCTGAGCCCACCTGAGATGGCTGGTCAGGGGGCCGGATGTCACAGAGATGGATAGAGCAACACAAAAGAGCACTCTGTCTGCACTCTGTCTGCACTTATCCATAAGGACGCATATTCCCCTAATCCCACAACCACACCACGCTCCCGAGCGATCCCGAGCTTCCTTAGTTGTTTCGAAATGCTTGTCCCTGTGTCGCATGAGCGATTCAATGCATCACATTTTTTAAGCAATTTACAAATAATCCCATTAAATATGATTATTTGTTGTGGAGTCCATCCGATCCAGGAAGATCTTCTCTTTTGGGGGACAATAAAATGGCCTTGGCCTTGACTTGACCTCAAAATTGAGGACCACATTTGCTGAGACGACTTTTCCTGTGTCAATCGAAGCATTCATACCAGTTGCAGTTACCTGAATTGCACAGTGACACCCACCCGACCAGAATTGATTCACTAACTGTAAATTAGAATAGAAAATCATCATGTAGAAGCTCATATACAAGGAATTGATAGGATTCTTTGGCATGAGCTCCAGGGCCATATTCCAATTTTAAGATACACTGGAGAGCATTCATGTAATTTAAAGTTTGGTTCTGCTTGGTGAATTATCCCTGTTTCCTCTTGTTTTGTTGATTTGTAACAGGAACCACTAACAGACTCAGCTCAGCTTTACTGTGTGTTCAGTTGTTAAAAAAAAAGAGAATTACTCCTTACAGCAACAAATCAGCATCATTCACAATTCGGCAAAGCGACACGCAAATCAAACCGTTCGCTCTTGGATTAGGCATGTTCACCCACGCTCAGTCATGTGTGGAAATCCTGTCAGAAAGATGGATGAGGGCTGCACTGCAGGGAAGTCCGTGTCCAGTTAAGCGTAATGGAAGTTTATGGAGAGCTACTGTATATCTGCAGAAATCCATCTAAAAAGAACCCCAAAACCTAAATAGAGTTTACCCATGACAACTTTATCTAAAATGTGTGTTTATTCAGGTAAGAGCCCATCCCAGCAGTTCACAGCAGTGATCCATATGGTTACGCCTCTGCAGTCCCAGATCACCCCTGTGGTGAAGCTCATCATCGCTGTAGCCAAGTCCAAGTTCTGTGCACAGGTGAGACGCACACAAGCAGGTCATGTGTTGGTGGATCCATTTTGCCTCCTTTGTTCTCATTCCTCCTCCTGTTCATTTTCTCCTTCTTCATAAATCTTTGTACACGTGAGACTGTGTCACACCCATTCTGCCATCTTTGTGTCTTTTGTATATCTGGATCATTACTCCTTTCATTTTTTGGTTTTGTCCAAAACCTTTAATCCTTTATCTTTTAATGATCTTTAATTTTTCATTTCACTTCTCCTCTTGCAAAATTGATGCAGTTTGGCTGAAATTAGTTTATCCCACTTGTCCCAGTTGCATCCCACAATAACTCATTAGGTGCTGTTAATGTAAGAATCGATAAGAGACGTGTTTAATACTCTTGAAGACTAACATGCATCTTTTGTGATCTGTGCTTTGTCCATGCAGATTGTGGTCTTATGGAACTGCGACAAGCCTTTAGCTCCAAGAAACAAGTGGCCGTCCACCAGTGTGCCTCTCACTGTCATTAAAGGACAGACCAAGGTAACAGCCGCCGGGATTAAACGTGAATTATGTTTTTAAAGGTGGGTTTGTTTCCTATTATTCAGCCTAACACTGTAAAAAAAAAATAATGAAAACAGGTTTGTGTAGTTTTGGAGCAAAGGTAAGGGGTTTGATGGCAGAAGACCTCTTTAAGCTGCTTGACCTTGTGACATCTTGAAGGGTAGGAAAGTATGTGTTCTATAGCGAGGAGTCAAAGTGAGGCGTGTAACAAGAATCTGCATTAATCTCGAATGAGGAAACTTAAAGATCGCCATCGTCGACCGATTCAAATAGCGGAATACCACAGGATTCTGTATCCTGTGGAGGAATTCTCCACTGTTTTTGGAAATTAATTAGACCCCTGTCAGTGTCAGATGACCCAAGCCTCACACAGTACAGTACAGTTAGTTATTATAGTATTAAAAGAAAAAAAGACATCAAAGCTCATTGAAGCTGAAACCCATCAGGCCGTTTTAATATTGCAATTTGCCACAGAAGAATAAAGCCTTTTATTCGCCTCCTAGTTTAGTGAGCATGTCTGATTGTTTGCAGCCATGGACAATCCTTGAACAAAATGCTCCCAAATTTGGGGGTCTTTTATTCCGTTTCCTCCCTGCTTGGGTCCTGCTGGTTGAGGTGTTTGAAAGCCTGTGCCAGCTCAACCTTTGATGTTCCATATCTGTAACTGTGACCGTTTTCACCCCCTAAAAATCTTCAGAAATTCAATAGTTCTGTTTCATTTTGCCATTTTGGTGAAGGTGGAGAAGCTTGAAACTGAATTGAGACCAAGTTAGAGGTGCTGGATGCAAACTGTGGGAATTATTACCACAAGTTTCTATAAGTCTAATGATTTGTTAAAGTTTAAGGAGTACACAAGAATGCTCACATTGCAGTACATGAAAATCAATGTAAAGCCTACAGCACTGTGTGGGTGTGACACGGTGCTTGTTTGACATCATCCTTGTTATATTGTTACACCCACATAGATGGATTAATACCTCTGCCAAGGAGGTCATGATTTCGGCCACGTCTCTCTGCCTGCCTGCTTGTAAGCAGAATATCTAAAAACTTAACAACAGATTTCATTGAAACTTCACTTCTACCAATTCTGGTACCGGCTGGCCTGATGGTGGCGCTGTAGTCACGGCAACCAAAGCTGAGCATCCACAACTTCAGCAAATAAAATGAGACATCATTAGATCTAATGGTGACGCTGTAATAGCCACCTTTACTCTATAGCCTATGACCTTTGAACTGTGAGTCATAGCATCAAAATGATTGTTTCCCTGGATTCCTTGGGTCCACACTCCGACATAGGCCACGCCCATTTGTAGACTCACACACTGAGTCACTCATTTCCTGAACTGCTCACTCACTCTCTCTCTCAGTGGAGCCTTTCTCTCTTTTCTGCAGTCATCTCTCTCGCTCTCTCTCTCCCTCTCTCTCTCTCTCTCTCTCTCTCTCTCTAATAATAATGCTTTCTGAACTAATTGCCTCTGTTTGTTTTCTTGTAAATTAGCCCCTCTTGAAATACAAAAACAATGTTTCCACTGGTGACAGTAAACCATTTCTCAAAGGCTGTGTGCGCTCGCGCGTGTGTGTGTGTGTGTGTGTGTGTGTGTAGAGAGAGAGAGAGTGAATGAGTGTTCCTCTATCAAACGGCGTCTATGGTCCAATAATTACTCATGAGGTATATTGTAGTGCAGCCCACTGAGGCTCTTCAGTGTGTTTCCTTCCAAGTGCTCAATGTGTTTGCTCTCACAATAATAACAGAGAGAGAGAGAGAGAGAGAGAGAGAGAGGGAGAGAGAGAGAGAGAGGGCTTGTCGTTTGTCTCAATGTAACACTGCAATTAAGTCATTTGGTTTCTGTTATGAGTGTTTCTGCATCTGCTTTATAATGGTTCTTATCTAATCTTTTATCAACCTTCATACACCCTCGGTAATATGTACTCTGCCTGTTATTTTTCTTTCTCTTTTTTCCCTCTTCTTCCTTTTTCTACCACAACATTGTTTTAACAATTGGATTTTTTTTATGACCTCTGCTGAAGAGCTTTTGCTTTTGTTTAATTGTTTGTATGAGCTTTATTCCTCAAAACGTTTAGATAAAGATAATTTTGTTTCTTTCTGAGAATTATTTAAGAATTCCATTATGGAATTATTTGGAATTATGTCTTCGCCTTTGTGGGGTTGTTTTTGGACCTTTTGTCAAGTTCTTCAAACATGATCAGCCAAACTTGATGAAAGTAAATATCCTGCAACAGACCATCAATGTAAAACCTTCTGTTTCTTGTTCAAAATAACATAATCATAATCATGTTCTCTAGTCTTGTTCAGCTTTGATGGTGGTATGTGCTCTAAACAGTGCCCTTCTAATTTCTTCGTTCAATCCTTGTCTTCCTTATTTACATGTTGTTAACCATCATTTATGATTGTGTATAACACGACTTCAACAATAGCTTTCATCTTCAGAGAAATGAATTACTCCGCCGCAGCTTCTCGTCGTGGCCTTTAAAATCTCATTTTCAAAAATAGGTTGCTCATAATAGAGACACGCTGAGCTGTTGTTTCAGTGAAAAGGGTCACAAACCCATGATTTCTGTGGGGTTTAACTAGCTTCATTCTGCAGCAGCTTCAAGCTTCTGGCACATCACAGAAGCTCAAAGTCGATCAAACCCCAGTGACTGTTGTTTGCGACGTTCAATCAGTAGAACATATGAACATAAACACTTCAAACTGAACTATATTCCTCCTGTCACCTGATAACATGTTGTAAGAATGCAAATGAGAGATTTGGTGAAGCTTTGTTTGATCACAGCCCGCAAGTCATTTATGCCATGTTCATTGAATTTATCTTTTAATTTGATATCAACAACAACTTTTTGATTTCAAATTGCTTATGTACACCGATATGCTCACATTGCATTTACATTGCTGTGCAGTTGTGAATCATTGGTCAATTTAATCAAAGGAATAAGCTATTGGCTCCCTGCTATCAATGCCAATATGTTGGCTATATCTCACCATCATCAATCACCTGCCAATATGCATATCTCGCTCTCACACCTTGAATTTGATATTGACGGGTTAATCTTCAACCATTGATCCTGACTCCTTGGGTATGCATTTAAATTAAACCCAAGGAACATAAAAGGGAACAGTTCAAAGGTCAAGTGGGATCCAATAGTCGAGCCTGGTTGGACAGAATGTCGGGTCAAAAAGCTTAGAAAATAATTGACTTGTCTTGACCTTAACTATCCTTCCTGTATTTCGTTCTCATGTTAATAGGAATTAACTCTTTATTCATTACCATTCTGAGCCTTAGATTTCAGGTAAAAAAGATTGATGATGCTGGGAATGATGGTTTTCCGAGGAGCTTTTAACAGGTGCTTCCAAACCCTCCTCCTCTTCCTCACGCCCATATTGATTCATTTTGAGCTCAGATGGTCCATTTCTCCCGTAGCACACGTTTATATATATTGTTCGATGATATCACTGCAGATAGCAGAGTGAACTTTGACTTTAAAAACATAATTTACAGGCATCTTGATGTATCAGAGAAGGCGAGGGGAAGGCAAGGCTGGATATATCTCCAAAGATTCCCCATGAAGTGGCAGGAGTGATGTGCAAAGGTAGGGCGACTGAGCAGGTAGAAGGAGATTGACAAAGATAAGGTTGGAGCCATTCAACCGCCTTGGATCTCAGTGGGAACTAAAGGCCGGTTTATGGGCTGGTGTTATATATAAGCCTGACCAGGGGGCAGAGAAGCATTGACACCAGCCAGGAGGTGGAGGGGGCGGGGGTCAGTGCTGTTTACTGCTGATAGGCAATAAATCAGGTCAAGTATATTTCATTTTAACTGTTGTAGATTGAATGTTTTCCCCAAAGATTTCATTATTTTCCTTTGTTGTTTATTGTTTATTGTGAGTTGTAGCCAATCAGGAGTCACCAGATCCATTGAAAGTAATTATTGGATCTTGAGCACAGACGAAATAATCAGACAAAATAATCTAAAGACAATAGAATTTGCAGAGTTCTTAATTTTAAACATGTACTCATATTTGCAGCGTCTAACCATTGAAATTGTCCAAGTTTGGCCCAGTAAGAACAGCAATCAGAATGTTTATTATCGATCTTTACTGCCCTCTGGCTCCACAAACGCCCGAACTGCGCACATTCATTTGAAATGTGTGTGACATGGCGTGTGACCCTGCGTGTAAATGTATCCTTCTCATGACGGATAGCATCATGAATAAGATACATTCCGTTAATACACACCATTAGCTCAGGATGCATGTGATTATCAGCCATGTTCCTAATTTACTGCAGGCAGTTACACCAGGCTGCTGCTTTCCTTATGCCTAGCTGAAGCTGTGAAAAGTTTCGGCGCCGACCACTGAGTGATTGTTACACTGCAACATCGTCCTCCCGGCTGAACTAATTACTCACTGATTATACAGCATCCATCCAAACAAAATGCCTGATGTGCCAAACTCTCGTTGCCATCAGTGATTTAAGAGGGGCCGTAAAATAACCAAAGGAATCTGTGTTGATTTGTGTTAGTGCATTCCTTTGATGTTATGCTTAATTTCTTGAAGAATTCGCAGTCAGCATCTTGCGGCTCATTAAGCTGAGATGGTAAGAGACATTAGCCTCGCGGATATTTGTGGTCTTACTAAAATAAGCCTCTTACCATCATCCCCAGGGTCTAAACATTCTCTGCAGTGACAGCGGCCACAATAACAAGGAGGCTGATTTCAATAACAAATTCCTGGAACCAAAATGTCAATGTAACACACACGACAATATCTACACGCAAATCAGTCCGATGAGTCCGTTGAGAATCGGCAGCTAGTCTGGATGTTTTTGGAATGTTTCTTTGTGGATCTGTTTGTTTAGTTTCTAACCTGAGCTGAACTCACTCCCACTTGCTTCAAGTTCTTTCTCTTTCTCTTTTCCCTCACAAACACTTAAATAATTCACACTTTAATTACAAGTCAATAACATCATCAGCAGCCGTCTCTTGCCTAATGGATCAAGCCCGACTGCATTCTGTGTTAGACTAGCCAGTGAATTGATAAAAGCCCCCTATTAAGTCAGCCAGCTGATCAATAAACACACGACAGGGTGTCACACCAACACGTTTCCTTGTGTGCTTTGTTATTTCTTTGAGTGTATGATGTGTCCTTGCTCTCTTTTTTTCTTTTAATCAAATTAACATTTTAACACACAACTTTAAAAATCAAGGATGGAAAGCAGAAGTGCCTCCAGCTGACAGCCCGTCACATCATCAATATTTAAGCACAGTTTTAGACATAGACGTCTCGCACGCTCATTGCCACAGGGGGCGCTGCACGTCGATACTCCTCAGTTTGATGAACGAGGCGGCCAATGCGCTGAAATTACCTTTCAATGTTCCTCATGACAGAACACAGTACAATAACATAAAGGCTGGAGACATGTAAAAAGTCAACAAATTGCACAAAAAAACTTTTAGGGCTCATTTGAGATGCATTCTGTTATTCATCAGAGAGTTTTACCGGCTAGGATGGTGCAGTGCTCCTGTCATCTGATGCACAACTTCTCTACATTACGCCTGTGTGTAAGTGTGCTTGATGCACTTTACCGAGGCTGAAACTGTCACTCCGGTGTTGCCGCGGCAAAGCAGGGACACTTTATGCAGCTTTGATAAGGAATGATTTGAAAAGGAAGAACAAACTCAATCCGAACTGTGTTATTAATGGTCTGCGTTCCTACTAAAGCCAAAGATGGGTTACATTTTCCTGAAAGAGGAATGGATTTACACTAGCAGGATAGGTGAGACTTCATGCCTGCATAGTTGCCCAAATAGAAACTGGTATTGGTGTGATTTTGCGGCCTGTGAGTTTTGTGACGACTGAGATGAATATATTTATCTTTAACGAGTGAATGTGTTAGAAAGGGAAGAATTAGACTCACAGGAGAGGTCTGAAGGAAATTGATACTCAACTCAATCTGTAAACCGTAATAAGCTCCTAAACACTTTGAATAAGTAAGTCATCTACATGGGAGATCTGGTTGACGGCTATAGCAGGGCCGTGATTCAACCTGATTCCCCAAATGGGATTTAGAGACTTACAGACGAGGATTAATTAGACATAAATCATCCCCAGAGTGTATAAGAATGAATAGAGTATTATCTGGCACTAAAATCTCCGTTTAAATATCGTTTTATATTTCTCTACTCAACAAACCAAAATCTTGTGTTCACTGATGCGCTCTAATAGCACTTCCCTGCCTCTCTCTCTCTCTCTCTCTCTCTCTAGACAATGAGCAGTCGTTTTTTCCCTCATGAGATCATCCTCACCGATGCCGTGCTCAGTCTGGACGAGGACTCGGTTCTCTCAACCAATGAGGTGAGTCGCCGATGTCCCACCGCTCGCAGACCGAGACGCTGCGGTTTTAGCCACCGGTGAACTGAGACACTGGTGGGGTTTTATTTTTTACAAAATGAGGTGAGATGCAGCAGTCTGATGTCTTACATGTGTGGTGTATGTGGCTGTGCTGGCTAATTATCATGATCAGTGTCATCAGAACAACACACTGGTTATGCTGGCGGGCGGGGCCAAATTTGGATATTAATAGAAACCAAACTTCTTCATGAGGGAGAAAAAGAGTAGACATACTTTTAAACCTTATTCCAGCTTATTGCTTGAGGAAAGCCATATTTGACAACACATTCGATTCAGCATATTTGTTTTATATCTTAAAAATGTGTCTAGAGGGGATCTGTGAATGAACAACAAAATGTGGAAAAAGTCAAGGGCTCTCAATAACTCTGCTAGACTCCACCAAGGAGACGGCCTCAGGAAATGTATTTCTAACTAAATCCAGTCTGCGTGGCTTTATGTCAGTCAGTGGCAAAAGGTGGTGATGTCTCAACATTTTATCGATCTTGGATGTCAGTCCACACAAATCCGTCCACAAATACCCACAGTGTTTTTGTCTCATTCTGTCTGTGCGGCAACCACTCATGTAAACTTTAGCTTTTTAGTTTATTTCCTGCACTCCACCCCTGTTTTATGTTAATTAATGATATTTGAGTATGAAACCTGACTGTAAAAATCTGTACTCTCCTCGTTGATGTAGAACTCTAGTCCTTGTCAGATGAGATAATACTCAGTTAAATACTTAATCAATGTATCAATCAATATCAATGCGACCCTGCTACTTCTTCTAAAAATCCTTTTTGAAAATATGCTTAAATACAAAAAAATCTGTTGAATTAGACTTATAATATAATTATTCATACAACAAGCGCATAATGGAAATGTACTTTTTTTTAAATCAGTGACAGATAAGAATAATTGTCTGTTTAACAGTCAAGAGTTTTATGAGAGCTTTTGCCGCTGTGTGAAAACAGAGCACCTTTTTGATTAAAGTCTCACATCTTACTTGAAAGAGACGATGGGAGATTCCCCTGTGGTGTGTCGCCCTGACGAACAAATGAGAACAGGTGAATTGACTAAAGCGATGTCATGAAAGCTAATAACCTGCGTTCCCTTTTCTAATGAAAACTCCGACATGTTTGTGCAGTCAAAGGTCAGAGCCTGAAGGAAACCACTAGAATATCAAACCAGCAGAGACACGAAACCTGAAGCGCAGAGTCGAGACCAGTGCTGTTTAGTTTGAGAAACAATAATTAATGCAATAAAAGTACCAGTTCATTGACTGAAACTGACTATGGATTTGAAACCAACCTGTTTAATGTTCCTAATGTAACATTGATTTGTGTTGTAGGATACTTTTTTTTATTATGTCTGTTTGAGTTTTATTTCTTTTATGATGCAGCATCATCGTAACAAAACTAAATATGGACATTCAATATGTACCACATCGGTTTAACGACCTAAGTTAGATCGTTTTTAGAAAACAGATCATTTGTTAAAGGTCAGTATATTAAAAATAACTCCTTAAATGTTCTGGTTAGAGCATAAAACATGAATCTATACTGCTGCATTAGAGAGAGATATGAATGTGTTTACAGACTCTATGATCCTGCTTGAGGTAGCTTAGCAGCCAGGTGTGCGTTACCCAGGTTACCTAATTAACCTAAATGCCTTTCACCTGGAGGCGTCCGCACACATATGAAGAGCGTGTGCATTATTGTCTGATGAAACCTGACACCTCACATGTCTCACCTACAGAAACCCACTTACCTTCAACATCCACCAGGTAATTAAGAGAAATCTGTGAAATTATTCAACGCGTTTCCCTGTCAAATGTAAATTACTTGTTATGTCGCTACAAGTCGCGACGAGTTCCAGACGTTTCGATTCTTAGCTCGTCAAAATCAACAAAGACGTGGTCATTTCTCCTTCAGGGTTCTCCACGAGTCTGAGATGCGCTTCCATAATGGATCGTGAGCCCAAATGAGCCCGGGAGATCCACTATATCTTCAAACTCTGATGTTTTATTGATTGGAGCGAGTCGACGTTAAGGATTCCAATTACACTTTATGGCGCAACAATACGACTGAGTTTGTACGACTAAACTTTTATGGGCTTGTGCTTGTTTTATGAAACGAGGACAGAAACATCGTGGGATGACAGACAGGCGAGAAGAGGGGGAATCATAAAGAGAAGCACTGGAGTGAATCTCAGTTCTGCTCAGTAACCCATTGCTCTAATTGCCCTTTAAACATGGTGAGGGGATTTATTGAAAGGAGATGAAATATGTCAAGTGAGTGGAAATATGCAAGAGATGACATTATACTTTTAATAGGACTTTTCATGTTATAATACCTCAGAAGAACAGCTGTGCCAGTCTCCTAATTGCATTGTTTCAGCTCATTAAATATATGATTATTCCACAAAGAGAGATTAGAGAAGGGAATACGATGGGGGGGGGAGCGTAACTGACGAAGCTTTTGTCTCGCTGGGCAGTCAAGCTTGCCGCTGTTTTGCCCTTTGGAAGACATTTTCAATATGCTGAATCAGAATATAATGTTTCCAACAGGAATGACAAAATTGAGACCCTGTTGTCACAGATTTCAGAGGCTGCTGCAGTTTTGTTTGTTTTAGTCACGAACAGGGTAGAGGACAGCATTTCCTCACGGATATTCTTTGCATTTCTCTTAAATTTACAGTTCAGATTGTGATTTCCAGAAGGCCAGATTTACACTGACCTGAACTACACCCATGCGACCTACTCTTATCCTACACATTACATGTTTACCTGTTGATTTAAAGGTGTTTAGGTTAGGAACAATGAAGACCCCTAGTGTATATAGTACTTAATCTTCCAGAGAAGTATGAAGATCTGGGAGGTCCACTATGGAATTTAGCTGGGAATGATCTGATCCGGACTCCAGCTCTGTTCTTAGTATTTTTTTCCATCTAATCCAGCTAAATCCTCTTCTTTTTTTACTTATTTGATATTCTACATACGAGGGGTTTAAGTGCAGCACAGGAGCCACGGGAGCCGATGAACAAAGCTGTAGGGTAAAGTTAGTATTTGAGGATGGTGGAAGGTTATAAGTGTTAACAGATTGAAAAGCTTCTTTGGGAGCGAGCGCAGTAGGGGAATTTGCAGTCGTCCAGGTGAGAGGTAACCACACGCACGCGCGCGCGCGCACACACACACACACCCGCGCACGCACACACACCCGCGCACGCACACACACACACACACACACACACACACACACACACACACACACACACACACACACACACACACACACACACACACACACACACACAGAGAGAGAGACCCTGGTGAGAACGGTTATAATTCAAAAGATGTTGCAAAGTGCAAACCTGCAGCAGTCAGCTGTAAACCTTAGTGCACAGCTGGTCGTCCTGGGTCATGCCGAGTGTTTTGGCCAAACCCATCAAAGCCACTACGCAGCTGGACACCAGCTCAGTTTATGAAACGTTTCCCCTCCACGTCTAGATGGAAGATTTTTCTAATGGAGAAGCGAAAGCGGTGCACCGTATTTTCGAGTGCGAATACGACAGATTGAAAGCAGCTTTTGGCGATACATTGGAAAAGATGTCATGCTGATGGAAGTATGGACTCTGAGATGCGCAGCCTGACTGCTTTTCCTCTCAGCACATAGAACGTGTTAAATCCAAATGTCGGGAGAGATTTGTAACAGATCTATTGCTGGATTGACCTGGTGCTCTTAGGATCAATTTTGGCCTTGAAAAATCTATTAGTATGTATCCCACACACAAACGCACTCACAACCACACACACACACACCTTCAGCTTGAAACAGCATCCTTCTATTTGCCAGCCATATCAAGCCTCTGTTGTAAAGCATAATTAAGACAGACACCGTATGAGTGGAAAGAAATCTGGGTTCTGTCACTTTCCCTCACACACTCCTCTCTTTATTAGTCTTTCTTATTAGTGTTTCGCAGGCACCCACACACACACGCCAACATGCACTCACGCACACACGCACACATCTGCATTCTAAACAGCCTTTTAATCTCTGAAGGCAAAATTATATTTGCATGATATCATTAATCCTTTCAGCACAGCTGTTGAGACATCCGACACATCACACACACACACACTTACATCCTTATACAATTACACACACGCAGCTATCACGTCCGTTCATCGGGGGCTACACGGGGAATGGCAGCAGCAACCTTTCCCTCGGCTTAGCATTGGCACTTTACAGTAATTGCTCACGCGATTCCTGACAGAAGCCGCAAGGTATCGCTAAAGAACATTTCACTCTGCACCTCCCCCCCCCCCCCCTACACACACACACACACAAAAACACTGTCTGCTCTACCTCTACCACTCTGGTAATTAATTTCCTCCCTTGGCTCCTGAAGGTGTGTGTGTGTGCGTGTGTGTGTGTGTGTGTGTGTGTGTGTGTGTGTGTGCGTGCGTGTGCGCGTGCGTGTATTCCCAATTTCATTATGCACTGATCCCCTTGTTCTTCGGTGTGTCTCGGCGGTATGTTTGAATTCAAAAGAGGCTCTTTCCCAGATAGCGCAAACTCTTCTTGTTCAAGGACAAGGAGCACTCCACAAAAAAGTCCAGCAGAATTGTCCTCTTAATTGGGGAAGAGGTAAGCCTGAGCGGGGTGCAGCGGAGGAGAGACACCAAAGGGTGGGATGGTTCTGGCAGGATTCAATTCTGAACCTGCAGGAAGGATTTACAGCTCAGGAGGCGCCGACTCAGCCCACGAGTGTATTAGAGAAACACGGGCACACGGAACTGCTGCAGATTTGATGGAATCCAGCTGATTCCAACACATTTCCAGCGACGTCACGCTGTCACGCACTGTCCGACCAGGCATCTTTTATAATACATCCCCGGAACAAAGTGTTAACATGTTAAACCCAAACTAAGACGAGCACCTCACCCTCCCCGCAGCTGTGATCATTAACTCTGGCTGCAGGCAGTGTTGAGCCCACTGACCGCTTGGTTTTGGGTTTTGTGATATAACAGGATAACCTCTCACTATCTGTCCTTCCTCCTTCTCTTTCCAGGTGGATTTCGCCTTCATCGTGTGGCAAAACTTCCCAGAACGCATCGTGGGTTACCCGGCCCGGAGCCACTACTGGGACGGCTCCAGGTCCCGCTGGGGCTACACCTCCAAGTGGACCAACGACTACTCCATGGTCCTCACAGGAGCCGCTTTCTACCACAGGTATAAGTGTCACCTCCCACCAGTTGCACTTAAGCTTCACTGGGGCAATAGAAAAGAAATTCAATACACTCTCCGCCTCTCTGTTATCTTATGAGACGACTGTCAGAAGCGCAGTGCTGTGAAGAAAACGTCTAACTAAAGTACTTATTAAGCCGAGCGGTAAATTGAATAGGGAAGACTGTTGCTCTCCGGAGGGATTTGAGGCATCTTGTCACGCAGATAAACAGCTCTCTTTCTCTCTCTCTCTCTCTCGTCATTGCTCCTTGTCCTATTGTTAGGACACTCAATGCAACACTTTAGTCCTTTTGAATCTGAGACGCCTGTTTGCAGAAAGAAAGAGAAAGAGGGAGAGAGAGGGAGACGGAACAGTAAGAGGAGAAAGGGAGGAGACAGTAGAAAGCGCCAGACAGGAAAGTCTATTTGTGTGTGTGTGTGTGTGGCGGTGAGGGATGGACCGTAGACCTTGGCAGGGAGGTAACAGTGTTGACATTGATCTAGTTACCTCATGCGACACAGGAACCATACAGAGTGAAACAAGATTGAACTCACTTCCTCTTTCATTCCAGGTATTACCACTACGTCTACACCCACTACGTCCCGGCCAATCTGCTGAGCATGGTGGACCGCATGGCTAATTGCGAGGACATCCTGATGAACTTCCTGGTCTCTGCCATTACCAAACAACCGCCAATCAAAGTCACGCAGAAGAAGCAGTACAAAGAGACCATGATGAGCCAGGTGGGGCTGTTACACACACTCTTACACACACACACTGGGTGCTAGTTGCTATTCCATGTGGCAAAGGCTGGAGCTTTTGCTGCATGGATGAGGGACAGACAGGAGCTTGAGCCTCCCGCGTATTATCTTACAGGTGAAAGAAAGGTGGATGACACCATTTGAGGCTCTGCAACCCTCCTCAGCAGATTAGAAACATGGGCT
Organism: Genypterus blacodes; assembly: GCF_046128005.1. Taxonomy (NCBI): domain Eukaryota; kingdom Metazoa; phylum Chordata; class Actinopteri; order Ophidiiformes; family Ophidiidae; genus Genypterus; species Genypterus blacodes. The sequence continues at coordinate 1,739,255 of NW_027466876.1, forward strand.
TATGTAAAAAGCACTTGTTCTCCGTGTCTCCCCTCATAATTTTGTACAACACTGACCAACTTGTACAAATACTTAAATCTAAGTCTTCTACGCTATAGGCGGTGATTCGAGGGCAATGATTTCCAAAGCACCAAGCATGAATGAGATAATCAAATTATACATGCAAATGACCTGCAGGCACACACACACACACACATGAAGGCACTGCTGTGGATTCCAATTTATGTCAGTGTTTGTGTTCAGATCTGTATGATCCTATGAGGGTTTCTCTAAGGGTCATAAGTTTATTGTCTTGTGGCGTTTTCTCTCCTTCACTCTTTTTTTCCGAAAAGAAAATCGGTGAGATCCTCCCTGCGCTAGACGAGGAGCAAAAGTGGGGAAGCTTCAGGCTACACACAGCCCTGACCTTCTCTGTGGGAGATCGTTCTGTGTGTGTGCGTGCGTGTTTACTTGTGCGTGTGTGTGTACGTGTGCGTCCAGCCCTATGTCAGGTTCTGATTGATGGCCTGACCACAGGCAGGACGATGACTCGGCACTATGGACTCGGTGATTAATGTCTTAATTGTGAAGGCACCACGGCAAACTTAGATTTATGCCACCTCCCCTCTCTCTCACTTCACTGCTCTCCTTCTCTCACATCCTGATTTGTTACCTTGCATCCAGCAGAGAGGCGTTTAACATGGAAAAGTGTGAAGAAAGTCACTTCTTTCAGGAAAAACTGTGCAATGTTTTGGGAGTCTTGACTAACTGCTGGTATAAATATGTGACAGGAGCAGCGCTCACGTTAGTTCATTTGTCATCGATCGCTGTATGTCTGTGAACCCAAATTGGAAGCTGCCTTGTTCACTAATACCTTGCTAAGATGAACAACACTGCTCTGCCTCTGCACTTAATGTTTTTACTGTCTTCTGACCTTCATATTATGGCGATTTTACACAGTTTTAATGGTTTGTTAGACTATGTGAAGTTATAAGTCAGGTTAGATACAAATGTCTCATTTCCCTGTGCCATTTTACCCTGAAACATCCAAAAGTAACATTTGGCTGCCTATCCAGGCAGCCAAATGTTACTATAGTTTGTTGCTTGCACGATAACCCCACGATAACCCCATAACGTGATAATGTAGCTGAGATAATGGTGTTGGGATACTTACTTTAAATGCAGAGTGTTGTATAGAAAAATAGAACCGAAAGAAAATAGATTTTACAAGCTGTTACTGTCACCTGCTAAGTGAATGCCAAATATCTCATCACCCACTCGGAGTCATCTATCACCCTTCTCTTTTGTCTGTCCATCTCTGATAACCAAGTAAAGAAACCGAACATCACAGAACCCTCCAACACTTACTAGGCACTGTCCTTCAAAGACTGTCTCAATGGACCCTCAGCTGTTCCCTAGTTTGTTGTGAAGTGGATAACTGGGAAAAAACACATTTTCTTTAATATGATCTGGTCCCTGCAGGTGTCAGGATGTGCTCATTTGGATGTTCTCATGGTTCCTCCAATGTGGGGCTGGAGTGGGGAGTGCTGTACTAAGTATACCTCAGGTTTTCCAAAGGTCACTGATTCATTTCTCCAGATTGTCAGCTTCATACAAATAAACTGTGGTTGTGTGGTTGAGAACTTGTGTTGCGTTGCACAGGCTGGAGGCTAAATGTCAGTGAAACAAAGCAGCTGCTGGTAGTAAACTTCTCCTCAGATTTACAAATATATGAATTCAACAGAGAGAAATGTGCTCTCTCTCAAATGCAACAAATTATACCTCTAGATGATGTGGTTGCAAAATGATCCTAGTGCCATCTGGATGATGTGGTTGAAATTTTGGAGCTCTCGCACTTTCCTTGTCGAACATATGGGCTTTTTACAAAAATGACCCCTTTGGTCCGTGGTTATACTGACATTTGTATGACATGGGTGATTTCTGCCGAAACGTTGGATTGAATTTAGGGACATTTAGATCTTCAATCTAACGCACTCCCAACTGAGCTATTTCCGCTATTTCTGTTTCAATCATAGCACTCATGTGCTTTCCACCGCCAAAATATGGGCTTTTTTCAAAATGACCCATTTGGTCAATGGTGACTACAACATTTTTTCCCGAATTTGACCAAAATTTAAATTTGTCCCAAACTTGCAGCAAATGATCCTAGTGCCATACAGGTGATGTGGTTGGATTCTAGAGGTCTTGCTCTTACCTTGTCCAAGATATGGGCCATTTTTGTGACAAACTAGACATATAGACCTTCAGTAAACACCCCACTGAGCTACTTCTGTTTAATCATAGCAATCAGGCGCTGTCCACTGCCAAAATATGGGCTTTTTACAGAACTACCTATTTGGTCCATGGTTTCACTGTGGTTTAGGGAAATTGGACCAAAAAATGTATTTGCCCCAAACTTACGGATAATAATACTGGTGTCCTGTAGATGCTGCGTTTCTAAATTTTAGAGCTCTAGCTCTTAAATTCACCACTATATGGGCTTTTTAGAAAAACAAACAATTTGGTCCATGTATACACTGTCGTTTTGGGAAATTGGACCAAAAAATTAATTTGCCCCAAAGTTACGGAAAATAATACTGGTGTCCTGTAGATGCTGTGTTTTTAGATTTTAGAGCCCTGAATCTGAAATTCGCCAAGATATGGGCTTTTTAGAAAATCAAACAATTTGGTCCATGTATACACTGTCGTTTTGGGAAATTGGACCAAAAATTAAATTTGCCCCAAACTAACAGAAAACAATACTGGTGTCCTGTAGATGCTGTGTTTATACATTTTAGAGCTCTAGCTCTTAAATTCGCCAAGAAATGGGCTTTTGGGAAAATCAAACAATTTGGTCCATGTATACACTGTCGTTTTGGGAAATTGGACCAAAAATTTAATTTGCCCCAAACTTATAGAAAACAATACTGGTGTCCTGTAGATGCTGCGTTTCTAAATTTTAGAGCTCTAGCTCTTAAATTCACCACTATATGGGCTTTTTAGAAAAACAAACAATTTGGTCCATGTATACACTGTCGTTTTGGGAAATTGGACCAAAAATTAAATTTGCCCCAAACTAACAGAAAACAATACTGGTGTCCTGTAGATGCTGTGTTTATACATTTTAGAGCTCTAGCTCTTAAATTCGCCAAGATATGGGCTTTTGGGAAAATCAAACAATTTGGTCCATGTATACACTGTCGTTTTGGGAAATTGGACCAAAAATTTAATTTGCCCCAAACTTATAGAAAACAATACTGGTGTCCTGTGCATGCTGTGTTTCTAAATTTTAGAGCTCTAGCACTTAAATTCACCAAGATATGAGCTTTTTAGGAAATCAAACAATTTGGTCCATGTATACACTGTCGTTTTGGGAAATTGGACCAAAAATTTAATTTGCCCCAAACTTATAGAAAACAATACTGGTGTCCTGTGAATGCTGTGTTTCTAAATTTTAGAGCTCTAGCACTTACATTCACCAACATATGAGCTTTTTAGGAAATCAAACAATTTGGTCCATGGATACACTGTCTTTTTGGGAAATTGGACCAAAAATGAACATTGCCCCAAACTTACAGAAAATAATACTGGTGTCCTGTACATGCTGTGTTTTTAGATTTTAGAGCTCTAGCTCTTAAATTCGCCAAGATATGGGCTTTTGGGAAAATCAAACAATTTGGTCCATGTATACACTGTCGTTTTGGGAAATTGGACCAAAAATTGAATTTGCCCCAAACTTATAGAAAACAATACTGGTGTCCTGTGCATGCTGTGTTTCTAAATTTTAGAGCTCTAGCACTTAAATTCACCAAGATATGAGCTTTTTAGGAAATCAAACAATTTGGTCCATGTATACACTGTCGTTTTGGGAAATTGGACCAAAAATTTAATTTGCCCCAAACTTATAGAAAACAATACCGGTGTCCTGTAGATGCTGTGTTTATACATTTTAGAGCTCTGAATCTGAAATTCGCCAAGATATGGGCTTTTTAGAAAATCAAACAATTTGGTCCATGTATACACTGTCTTTTTGGGAAATTGGACCAAAAATGAACATTGCCCCAAACTTACAGAAAACAATACTGGTGTCCTGTAGATGCTGTGTTTATACATTTTAGAGCTCTAGCTCTTAAATTCGCCAAGATATGGGCTTTTGGGAAAATCAAACAATTTGGTCCATGTATACACTGTCGTTTTGGGAAATTGGACCAAAAATTTAATTTGCCCCAAACTTATAGAAAACAATACTGGTGTCCTGTGAATGCTGTGTTTCTAAATTTTAGAGCTCTAGCACTTAAATTCAGCAACATATGAGCTTTTTAGGAAATCAAACAATTTGGTCCATGGATACACTGTCTTTTTGGGAAATTGGACCAAAAATTTAATTTGCCCCAAACTTACAGAAAATAATACTGGTGTCCTGTACATGCTGTGTTTTTAGATTTTAGAGCTCTAGCTCTTAAATTCGCCAAGATATGGGCTTTTGGGAAAATCAAACAATTTGGTCCATGTATACACTGTCGTTTTGGGAAATTGGACCAAAATTTTAATTTGCCCCAAACTTATAGAAAACAATACTGGTGTCCTGTACATGCTGTGTTTTTAGATTTTAGAGCTCTGAATCTGAAATTCGCCAAGATATGGGCTTTTGGGAAAATCAAACAATTTGGTCCATGTATACACTGTCGTTTTGGGAAATTGGACCAAAAATTTAATTTGCCCCAAACTTATAGAAAACAATACTGGTGTCCTGTGCATGCTGTGTTTCTAAATTTTAGAGCTCTAGCACTTAAATTCACCAAGATATGAGCTTTTTAGGAAATCAAACAATTTGGTCCATGTATACACTGTCGTTTTGGGAAATTGGACCAAAAATTTAATTTGCCCCAAACTTATAGAAAACAATACTGGTGTCCTGTGAATGCTGCGTTTCTAAATTTTAGAGCTCTAGCACTTAAATTCAGCAACATATGAGCTTTTTAGGAAATCAAACAATTTGGTCCATGGATACACTGTCTTTTTGGGAAATTGGACCAAAAATTTAATTTGCCCCAAACTTACAGAAAATAATACTGGTGTCCTGTACATGCTGTGTTTTTAGATTTTAGAGCTCTAGCTCTTAAATTCGCCAAGATATGGGCTTTTGGGAAAATCAAACAATTTGGTCCATGTATACACTGTCGTTTTGGGAAATTGGACCAAAAATTTAATTTGCCCCAAACTTATAGAAAACAATACTGGTGTCCTGTGAATGCTGCGTTTCTAAATTTTAGAGCTCTAGCACTTAAATTCAGCAACATATGAGCTTTTTAGGAAATCAAACAATTTGGTCCATGGATACACTGTCTTTTTGGGAAATTGGACCAAAAATTTAATTTGCCCCAAACTTACAGAAAATAATACTGGTGTCCTGTACATGCTGTGTTTTTAGATTTTAGAGCTCTAGCTCTTAAATTCGCCAAGATATGGGCTTTTGGGAAAATCAAACAATTTGGTCCATGTATACACTGTCGTTTTGGGAAATTGGACCAAAATTTTAATTTGCCCCAAACTTATAGAAAACAATACTGGTGTCCTGTACATCAATACTGGTGTCCTGTACATGCTGTGTTTTTAGATTTTAGAGCTCTGAATCTGAAATTCGCCAAGATATGGGCTTTTTAGAAAATCAAACAATTTGGTCCATGTATACACTGTCGTTTTGGGAAATTGGACCAAAAATTAACATTGCCCCAGACTTATAGAAAACAATACTGGTGTCCTGTAGATGCTGTGTTTCTAAATTTTAGAGCTCTAGCACTTAAATTCACCAAGATATGAGCTTTTTAGGAAATCAAACAATTTGGTCCACGTATACACTGTCGTTTTGGGAAATTGGACCAAAAATTAAATTTGCCCCAAACTAACAGAAAACAATACTGGTGTCCTGTAGATGCTGTGTTTTTAGATTTTAGAGCCCTGAATCTGAAATTCGCCAAGATATGGGCTTTTTAGAAAAACAAACAATTTGGTCCATGTATACACTGTCGTTTTGGGAAATTGGACCAAAAATTAAATTTGCCCCAAACTAACAGAAAGCAATACTGGTGTCCTGTAGATGCTGTGTTTATACATTTTAGAGCTCTAGCTCTTAAATTCGCCAAGATATGGGCTTTTGGGAAAATCAAACAATTTGGTCCATGTATACACTGTCGTTTTGGGAAATTGGACCAAAAATTTAAATTGCCCCAAACTTATAGAAAACAATACTGGTGTCCTGTGCATGCTGTGTTTCTAAATTTTAGAGCTCTAGCACTTAAATTCACCAAGATATGAGCTTTTTAGGGAATCAAACAATTTGGTCCATGTATACACTGTCGTTTTGGGAAGTTGGACCAAAAATTTAATTTGCCCCAAACTTATAGAAAACAATACTGGTGTCCTGTGAATGCTGTGTTTCTAAATTTTAGAGCTCTAGCACTTAAATTCAGCAACATATGAGCTTTTTAGGAAATCAAACAATTTGGTCCATGGATACACTGTCTTTTTGGGAAATTGGACCAAAAATGAACATTGCCCCAAACTTACAGAAAATAATACTGGTGTCCTGTACATGCTGTGTTTTTAGATTTTAGAGCTCTAGCTCTTAAATTCGCCAAGATATGGGCTTTTGGGAAAATCAAACAATTTGGTCCATGTATACACTGTGGTTTTGGGAAATTGGACCAATATTTTAATTTGCCCCAAACTTATAGAAAACAATACTGGTGTCCTGTAGATGCTGTGTTTATACATTTTAGAGCTCTAGCTCTTAAATTCGCCAAGATATGGGCTTTTGGGAAAATCAAACAATTTGGTCCATGTATACACTGTCGTTTTGGGAAATTGGACCAAAAATTTAAATTGCCCCAAACTTATAGAAAACAATACTGGTGTCCTGTGCATGCTGTGTTTCTAAATTTTAGAGCTCTAGCACTTAAATTCACCAAGATATGAGCTTTTTAGGGAATCAAACAATTTGGTCCATGTATACACTGTCGTTTTGGGAAGTTGGACCAAAAATTTAATTTGCCCCAAACTTATAGAAAACAATACTGGTGTCCTGTGAATGCTGTGTTTCTAAATTTTAGAGCTCTAGCACTTAAATTCAGCAACATATGAGCTTTTTAGGAAATCAAACAATTTGGTCCATGGATACACTGTCTTTTTGGGAAATTGGACCAAAAATGAACATTGCCCCAAACTTACAGAAAATAATACTGGTGTCCTGTACATGCTGTGTTTTTAGATTTTAGAGCTCTAGCTCTTAAATTCGCCAAGATATGGGCTTTTGGGAAAATCAAACAATTTGGTCCATGTATACACTGTGGTTTTGGGAAATTGGACCAATATTTTAATTTGCCCCAAACTTATAGAAAACAATACTGGTGTCCTGTACATGCTGTGTTTTTAGATTTTAGAGCTCTGAATCTGAAATTCGCCAAGATATGGGCTTTTTACATTACATTACATTACATTACAATCATTTGGCAGACGCTTTTATCCAAAGCGACTTACATTACATTACATTACCACCCTTGGCAGAGGGGGGAGCAATTGAGGGTTCGGTGCCTTGCTCAGGGGCACCTCGGCAGGGGCTCGAACCTGCGACCCTCCGGTTCCCAAGCGGAAGCACTACCCACTGAGCCACTGCCCCCATTTTTAGAAAATCAAACAATTTGGTCCATGTATACACTGTCTTTTTATAAAATTGGACCAAAAATTTACTTAACCCCAAATTTACAGAAAACAATACTGGTGTCCTGTAGATGCTGTGTTTATAAATTTTAGAGCTCTAGCTCTTAAAATCGCCAAGATATGGGCTTTTGGGAAAATCAAACAATTTGGTCCATGTATACACTGTCGTTTTGGGAAATTGGACCAAAAATCAACATTGCCCCAAACTTATAGAAAACAATACTGGTGTCCTGTACATGCCGTGTTTCTAAATTTTAGAGCTCTGGCTTTTAAATTCACCAAGATATGGGCTTTTTAGAAATTCAAACAATTTGGTCCATGTATACACTGTCGTTTTGGGAAATTGGACCAAAAATGAACATTGCCCCAAACTAACAGAAAACCATTCTGGTGTCCTGTAGATGCTGTGTTTATAAATTTTAGAGCTCTAGCTCTTGAATTCGCCAAGATATGGGAATTTTTAGAAAAACAAACAATTTGGTCCATGTATATGCTGTCGTTTTGGGAAATTGGACCAAAATTTTAATTTGCCCCAAACTTATAGAAAATAATACTGGTGTCCTGTAGATGCTGTGTTTTTAAATTGTAGAGCTCTGAATCTGAATTTCGCCAAGATATGGGCTTTTTAGAAAATCAAACAATTTGGTCCATGTATACACTGTCATTTTAAGAAATTGGACCAAAAATTTTATTTGCCCCAAACTTACAGAAAACAATAGTGGTGTCATGTTGATGCTCTGTTTTTAGATTTTAGAGCTCTAAATCTGAAATTTGTCAAGATATGGGCTTTTTAGAAAAACAAACAAGCAGAAGAAGAAGAAACACTTTTATTGATTCCCGAGGGGAAATTCTTTTCCTCACTCAGTTGCAGCTTTGCATTGTTGTTGTACACAGACAGTTGAAACACACATATGTAAACACCCCCATGCAAAGAAGGTCTGTATACAGCAGTTTTGTGCAGAGATGCTGAGTGAGGGGGGCTACTCCATGCAGGCGCCTGGGAGCAATTTTGGGGTTAGGTGCCTTGCTCAAGGGCCCATCGGCAGTGCACAGGAGATGCGCCGGCATCCCTCCAGCCACCAGCCCATCGTCCGTTTTTTTGCTGTGGTCCTCCTGAGACTTGATCCGGCGACCCTTGGGCTACCAGCCACGTGACTCTATAGACTTAGCCCCTGTAGCCACTGACGGAGCCTCTTAGCCCCAAACTTATAGAAAACGATACTGGTGTCATGTAGATGCTGGGTTTTTAAATTTTAGAGCTCTAGCGCTTAAATTCACCAAGATATCGGCTTTTGAGGAACACAAACAATTTGGTCCATGTATACACTGTCGTTTTGGGAAATTGGACCAAAAATTCAATTTGCCCCAAACTAACAGAAAACAATACTGGTGTCCTGTACATGCTGTGTTTTTAAATTTTAGAGCTCTAGCTCTTCAATTGCCAAGATATCGGCTTTTCTGAAAATCAATCGATTAGGTCCATGTATACACTGTCGTTTTGGGAAATTGGACCAAAAATGTAATTTGCCCCAAACTAACAGAAAACAATACTGGTGTCCTGTAGATGCTGTGTTTCTAAATTTAAGTGCTCTGGCTCTTAAATTCGCCAAGATATCGGCTTTTTAGAAAAACAAACAATTTGGCCCATGTATACACTGTCGTTTTGGGAAATTGGACAAAAAATTTAATTTGCCCCAAACTAACAGAAAACAATACTGGTGTCCTGTAGATGCTGTGTTTATACATTTTAGAGCTCTGAATCTTAAATTCGCCAAGATATGGGCTTTTGGGAAAATCAAACAATTTGGTCCATGTATACACTGTCGTTTTGGGAAATTGGACCAAAAATTAACATTGCCCCAAACTTATAGAAAACAATACTGGTGTCCTGTACATGCTGTGTTTCTAAATTTTAGAGCTCTGGCTCTTAAATTCACCAAGATATGGGCTTCTTAGAAATTCAAACAATTTGGTCCATGTATACACTGTCGTTTTGGGAAATTGGAACAAAAATTGAATTTGCCCCAAACTAACGGAAAATAATACTGGTGTCATGTACATGCTGCGTTTCCAAATTTTAGAGCTCTGAATCGAAATTTGCCAAGATATGGGCTTTTTAGAAAATCAAACAATTTGGTCCATGTATACACTGTCGTTTTGGAAAATTGGACCAAAAATTAACATTGCCTTAAACTTACAGAAAACAATACTGGTGTCCTGTATATGCTGTGTTTCTAAATTTTAGAGCTCTAGCTCTTAAATTCACCAAGATATGGGCTTTTTAGAAAAAGAGACAATTTGGTCCATGTATTCACTGTCGTTTTGGGTAATTGGACCAAAAAATAACATTGCCCGAAACCTACAGGAAATAATACTGGTGTCCTGTAGATGCTGTGTTTTTAGATTTTAGAGCTCTAAATCAGAAATTTGCCAAAATATGGGCTTTTGAGAAAATCAAACAATTTGGTCCATGTATACACTGTCGTTTTGGGAAACTGGACCAAATTTTAATTGTCCCCAAACTTACAGGAAATAATACTGGTGTCCTGTAGATGCTGTGTTTTTAGATTTTAGAGCTCTAGCTCCTAAATTCACCAAGATATGGGCTTTTGAGAAACACAAACAATTTGGTCCATGTATACACTGTCGAATTGGGAAATTGGACCAAAAATGTAATTTGCCCCAGACTAACAGGCAATAATACTGGTGTCCTGTAGATGCTGTGTTTCTAAATTTAAGAGCTCTAGCTCTTAAATTCGCCAAGATATGGGCTTTTTAGAAAATCAAACAATGTGGTCCATGTATACACTGATGTTTTGTGAAGTTGGACGAAAAAATTTAATTTGCCCCAAACTTACAGACAATAATACTGGTGTCCTGTAGGTGCTGTGTTTCTAAATTTTAGAACTCTAGCTCTTAAATTCACCAAGATATGGGCTTTTTAGAAAATCAGACAATTTGGTCCATGTATACACTGTCGTTTTGGGAAATTGGACCACAAATTTAATTTGCCCCAAACTTACAAAAAACAATACTGGTGTCCTGTACATGCTGTGTTTTTAAATATAGAGCTCTTGCTCTTAAATTGCCAAGATATCGGCTTTTCTGAAAATCAATCGATTAGGTCCATGTATACACTGTCGTTTTGGGAAATTGGACCAAAAATTGAATTTGCCCCAAACTAACGGAAAATAATACTGGTGTCATGTACATGCTGTGTTTCTAAATTTTAGAGCTCTGAATCGAAATTTGCCAAGATATGGGCTTTTTAGAAAATCAAACAATTTGGTCCATGTATACACTGTCGTTTTGGGTAATTGGACCAAAAAATAACATTGCCCGAAACCTACAGGAAGTAATACTGGTGTCCTGTAGATGCTGTGTTTTTAGATTTTAGAGCTCTAAATCAGAAATTTGCCAAAATATGGGCTTTTGAGAAAATCAAACAATTTGGTCCATGTATACACTGTCGTTTTGGGAAACTGGACCAAATTTTAATTGTCCCCAAACTTACAGGAAATAATACTGGTGTCCTGTAGATGCTGTGTTTTTAGATTTTAGAGCTCTAGCTCCTAAATTCACCAAGATATGGGCTTTTGAGAAACACAAACAATTTGGTCCATGTATACACTGTTTTGTGAAGTTGGACCAAAAATTTAATTTGCCCCAAACATACAAAAAACAATACTGCTGTCCTGTACATGCTGTGTTTTTTCAGATTTTAGAGCTCTAAATCTGAAATTTGCCAAGATATGGGCTTCTTAGAAATTCAAACAATTTGGTCCATGTATACACTGTCGTTTTGGGTAATTGGACCAAAAAATAACATTGCCCGAAACCTACAGGAAGTAATACTGGTGTCCTGTAGATGCTGTGTTTTTAGATTTTAGAGCTCTAAATCAGAAATTTGCCAAAATATGGGCTTTTGAGAAAATCAAACAATTTGGTCCATGTATACACTGTCGTTTTGGGAAACTGGACCAAATTTTAATTGTCCCCAAACTTACAGGAAATAATACTGGTGTCCTGTAGATGCTGTGTTTTTAGATTTTAGAGCTCTAGCTCCTAAATTCACCAAGATATGGGCTTTTGAGAAACACAAACAATTTGGTCCATGTATACACTGTTTTGTGAAGTTGGACCAAAAATTTAATTTGCCCCAAACATACAAAAAACAATACTGCTGTCCTGTACATGCTGTGTTTTTAGATTTTAGAGCTCTAAATCTGAAATTTGCCAAGATATGGGCTTCTTAGAAATTCAAACAATTTGGTCCATGTATACACTGTCGTTTTGGGAAATTGGAACAAAAATTGAATTTGCCCCAAACTAACGGAAAATAATACTGGTGTCATGTACATGCTGCGTTTCCAAATTTTAGAGCTCTGAATCGAAATTTGCCAAGATATGGGCTTTTTAGAAAATCAAACAATTTGGTCCATGTATACACTGTCGTTTTGGGAAACTGGACCAAATTTTAATTTTCCCCAAACTTACAGAAAACCATACTGGTGACATGTAGATGCTGTATTTTTAAATTTTAGAGCTCTAGCTCTTAAATTCGCCAAGATATGGGCTTTTTAGAAAAACATACAATTTGGTCCATGTATATATACACTGTCGTTTTGGGAGATTGGACCACAAATTTAATTTGCCCCAAACTTAGAGAACACAATACTGGTGTCCTGTACATGCTGTGTTTTTAGATGTTAGAGCTCTAAATCTGAAATTTGCCAAGATATGGGCTTTTCAGAAAATCAAACAATTTGGTCCATGTATACACTGATGTTTTGTGAAGTTGGACCAAAAATTTAATTTGCCCCAAACATACAAAAAACAATACTGCTGTCCTGTACATGCTGTGTTTTTAGATTTTAGAGCTCTAAATCTGAAATTTGCCAAGATATGGGCTTTTTAGAAAATCAAACAATTTGGTCCATGTATACACTGTCGTTTTGGGAAACTGGACCAAATTTTAATTTTCCCCAAACTTACAGAAAACCATACTGGTGACATGTAGATGCTGTATTTTTAAATTTTAGAGCTCTAGCTCTTAAATTAGCCAAAGATATGGGCTTTTTAGAAAAACATACAATTTGGTCCATGTATATATACACTGTCGTTTTGGGAGATTGGAGCAAAAATTTAATTTGCCCCAAACTTACAGAACACAATACTGGTGTCCTGTACATGCTGTGTTTTTAGATGTTAGAGCTCTAAATCTGAAATTTGCCAAGATATGGGCTTTTTAGAAAATCAAACAATTTGGTCCATGTATACACTGATGTTTTGTGAAGTTGGACGAAAAAATTTAATTTGCCCCAAACTTACAGACAATAATACTGGTGTCCTGTAGGTGCTGTGTTTCTAAATTTTAGAACTCTAGCTCTTAAATTCACCAAGATATGGGCTTTTTAGAAAATCAGACAATTTGGTCCATGTATACACTGTCGTTTTGGGAAATTGGACCACAAATTTAATTTGCCCCAAACTTACAAAAAACAATACTGGTGTCCTGTACATGCTGTGTTTTTAAATATAGAGCTCTTGCTCTTAAATTGCCAAGATATTGGCTTTTCTGAAAATCAATCGATTAGGTCCATGTATACACTGTCGTTTTGGGAAATTGGACCAAAAATTGAATTTGCCCCAAACTAACGGAAAATAATACTGGTGTCATGTACATGCTGTGTTTCTAAATTTTAGAGCTCTGAATCGAAATTTGCCAAGATATGGGCTTTTTAGAAAATCAAACAATTTGGTCCATGTATACACTGTCGTTTTGGGTAATTGGACCAAAAAATAACATTGCCCGAAACCTACAGGAAATAATACTGGTGTCCTGTAGATGCTGTGTTTTTAGATTTTAGAGCTCTAGCTCCTAAATTCACCAAGATATGGGCTTTTGAGAAACACAAACAATTTGGTCCATGTATACACTGTCGTTTTGGGTAATTCGACCAAAAATTGAATTTGCCCCAAACTTATAGAAAACAATACTGGTGTCATGTTGATGCTGTTTTTTTAGATTTCAGAGCTCTAAATCTGAAATTTGCCAAGACATGGGCTTTTTAGAAAATCAAACAATTTGGTCCATGTATATATACACTGTCGTTTTGGGAGATTGGACCACAAATTTAATTTGCCCCAAACTTACAGAAAACAATACTGGTGTCCTGTACATGCTGTGTTTTTAGATTTTAGAGCTCTAAATCTGAAATTTGCCAAGATATGGGCTTTTTAGAAAATCAGACAATTTGGTCCATGTATACACTGTCGTTTTGGGAAATTGGACCAAAAATTGAATTTGCCCCAAACTAACGGAAAATAATACTGGTGTCATGTACATGCTGCGTTTCCAAATTTTAGAGCTCTGAATCGAAATTTGCCAAGATATGGGCTTTTTAGAAAATCAAACAATTTGGTCCATGTATACACTGTTGTTTTGGAAAATTGGACCAAAAATTAACATTGCCTTAAACTTACAGAAAACAATACTGGTGTCCTGTATATGCTGTGTTTCTTAATTTTAGAGCTCCAGCTCTTAAATTCACCAAGATATGGGCTTTTTAGAAAAAGAGACAATTTGGTCCATGTATTCACTGTCGTTTTGGGAAATTGCACCAAAAATGAACATTGCCCCAAACTTACAGAAATTAATACTGGTGTCCTGTACATGCTGTGTTTTTAAATTTTAGAGCTCTAGCTCTTAAATTCGCCAAGATATGGGCTTTTTAGAAAATCAAACAATGTGGTCCACTGTCGTTTTGGGAAATTGGACCAAAAATTTAATTTGCCCCAAACCTACAGACAAGAATACTGGTGTCTTGTAGATGCTGTGTTTTTACATTTTAGAGCTCTAGCTCTTGAATTCACCAAGATATGGGCTTTTTTGAAAATCAAACAATTTGGTCCATGTATACACTGTCGTTTTGGCAATTTGGACCAAAAATTTACTTTACCCCAAATGAACAGAAAATAATACTGGTATCCTGTAGATGCTGTGTTTTTTAGATTTTAGAGCTCTAGCTCCTAAATTCGCCAAGATATGGGCTTTTTAATAAAAAAACAAATGATTCGTTCCATCACTGTCATGTTTCCCGAATTTGATAAAAATTTAAATTTGCCCCAAACTTGCCGCCAATTATATTTATGCCATGTAGATACTGCCATTGCAGCCTGGATGCTGTGCCTGAAATTTTAGCTCTAGCTCACTCCTTCCAAGTCCAAGATATTGGTCTGGTTTTCTCTAGTTTTACAAAACCATGCCTGCGGGGTCAACTTTTTCTGAATTTTGGCAATATTCCCCAATCAGCCCCATGTTGGAATCACGATAATGTGTATTAAAAGACATTTAAATTTGAGGGGGAAAGAAATTTGATAAAATAATAATTTTAAATTTAAAAATATAAAAAATTGTCATATCATAT
Source organism: Genypterus blacodes (assembly GCF_046128005.1). Lineage (NCBI taxonomy): Eukaryota > Metazoa > Chordata > Actinopteri > Ophidiiformes > Ophidiidae > Genypterus > Genypterus blacodes. Next base: position 1,754,380 of record NW_027466876.1, read on the forward strand.
CGTACATATGATGGGTTTAAAAATACTTTGAGAGCCTGTAAAACATACATACATAACAATATACAAACTGCCATCAGCTGCAAACCTTCCCAAACTGACGGGTTCCGAGAGACTCATACACATTACTGGTTTGCAGTTTTAAAAAAACAGGATGAAAACGGCAGCTGCGGTTTGTTATAGATGATCCAGTTGGGCAGCTTGGGCAGTGTGATTAAGCTGGATTCACTGGAGGAGCTTGTGGCAAATACAAAATCGGAAATATCCATGAAGCCCAGCACCTCCAAACTGCTCTGTGACAGCCTATCCATGATAAGACCACCCTCACCACCAAGGAGGCGCTCCCACTGACCTCACATCATCAAACCTTGTGTCATCATATGCTTGCACAACTATAACATTTCCTACTGACTGATCTAAGGAGATAAAGGCAGGGCTCAGATGTACAGTAGTGTGGCCCTGCTGGACCCCCTGCCTGTCTTATGATGAACAATAACTGGCCTCATCGAAAATCCCCATAGGGCACGCACACACACACACACACTTACAAAAAATAATACTGGTGTCCTGTACATGCTGTGTTTCTAAATTTAAGAGCTTTAAATCTGAAATTTGCCAAGATATGGGCTTTTTAGAAAATCAAACAATTTGGTCCATGTATACACTGTCGTTTTGGGAAATTGGACCAAAAATTAACATTGCCCCAAACTTACAGAAAACAATACTGGTGTCCTGTATATGCTGTGTTTCTAAATTTTAGAGCTCTAGCTCTTAAATTCGCCAAGATATGGGCTTTTTAGAAAATCAAACAATGTGGTCCACTGTCGTTTTTGGAAATTGGACCAAAAATTTAATTTGCCCTAAACTTACAGAAAACAAGACTGGTGTCATGTAGATGCTGTGTTTTTAGATTTGATAACTCTAAATCTGAAATTTGCCAAGATATGGGCTTTTTAGAAAAACAAACAATTTGGTCCATGTATACACTGTCGTTTTGGGAAATTGGACCAAAAATTTAATTTGCCCCAAACCTACAGAAATTAATACTGGTGTCCTGTACATGCTGTGTTTTTAAATTTTAGAGCTCTAGCTCTTAAATTCGCCAAGATATCGGCTTCTTAGAAAATCAATGGATTTGGTCCATGTATACACTGTGGTTTTGGCAATTTGGACCAAAAATTAACTTTACCCCAAATTTACAGAAAATAATACCGGTATCCTGTAGATGCTGTGTTTTTACATTTTAGAGCTCTAGCTCTTGAATTCACCAAGATATGGGCTTTTTTGAAAATCAAACAATTTGGTCCATGTATATACTGTAGTTTTGGCAATTTGGACCAAAAATTTACTTTACCCCAAATTTACAGAAAATAATACTGGTATCCTGTAGATGCTGTGTTTTTTAGATTTTAGAGCTCTAGCCCCTAAATTCGCCAAGATATGGGCTTTTTAATAAAAAAACAAATGATTTGTTCCATCACTGTCATGTTTCCCGAATTTGATAAAAATTTAAATTTGCCCCAAACTTGCTGCCAATTATCCTTATGCCATGTAGATACTGCCATTGCAGCCTGGATGCTGTGCCTGAAATTTTAGCTCTAGCTCACTCCTTCCAAGTCCAAGATAATGGTCTGGTTTTCTCTAGTTTTACAAAACCATGCCTGCGGGGTCAACTTTTTCTGAATTTTGGCAATATTCCCCAATCAGCCCCATGTTGGAATCACGATAATGTGTATTAAAAGACATTTAAATTTGAGGGGGAAAGAAATTTGATAAAATAATAATTTTAAATTTAAAAATATAAAAAATTGTCATATATTGTACATTTGATGGGTTTTAAAATACTTTGAGAGCCTGTAAAACATACATACATAACAATATACAAACTGCCATCAGCTGCAAACCTTCCCAAACTGACGGGTTCCGAGAGACTCATACACATTACTAGTTTGCAGTTTTAAAAAAACAGGATGAAAACGGCAGCTGCGGTTTGTTATAGATGATCCAGTTGGGCAGCTTGGGCAGTGTGATTAAGCTGGATTCACTGGAGGAGCTTGTGGCAAATACAAAATCGGAAATATCCATGAAGCCCAGCACCTCCAAACTGCTCTGTGACAGCCTATCCATGATAAGACCACCCTCACCACCAAGGAGGCGCTCCCGCTGACCTCACATCATCAAACCTTGTGTCATCATATGCTTGCACAACTATAACATTTCCTACTGACTGATCTAAGGAGATAAAGGCAGGGCTCAGATGTACAGTAGTGTGGCCCTGCTGGACCCCCTGCCTGTCTTATGATGAACAAAAACTGGCCTCATCGAAAATCCCCATAGGGCACGCACACACACACACACTTACAAAAAATAATACTGGTGTCCTGTACATGCTGTGTTTCTAAATTTAAGAGCTTTAAATCTGAAATTTGCCAAGATATGGGCTTTTTAGAAAATCAAACAATTTGGTCCATGTATACACTGCCGTTTTGGGAAATTGGACCAAAAATTAACATTGCCCCAAACTTACAGAAAACAATACTGGTGTCCTGTATATGCTGTGTTTCTAAATTTTAGAGCTCTAGCTCTTAAATTCGCCAAGATATGGGCTTTTTAGAAAATCAAACAATGTGGTCCACTGTCGTTTTTGGAAATTTGACCAAAAATTTAATTTGCCCTAAACTTACAGAAAACAAGACTGGTGTGGTGTAGATGCTGTGTTTTTAGATTTGATAACTCTAAATCTGAAATTTGCCAAGATATGGGCTTTTTAGAAAAACAAACAATTTTGTCCATGTATACACTGTCGTTTTGGGAAATTGGACCAAAAATTTAATTTGCCCCAAACCTACAGAAATTAATACTGGTGTCCTGTACATGCTGTGTTTTTAAATTTTAGAGCTCTAGCTCTTAAATTCGCCAAGATATCGGCTTCTTAGAAAATCAATGGATTTGGTCCATGTATACACTGTCGTTTTGGCAATTTGGACCAAAAATTAACTTTACCCCAAATTTACAGAAAATAATACTGGTATCCTGTAGATGCTGTGTTTTTTAGATTTTAGAGCTCTAGCCCCTAAATTCGCCAAGATATGGGCTTTTTAATAAAAAAACAAATGATTTGTTCCATCACTGTCATGTTTCCCGAATTTGATAAAAATTTAAATTTGCCCCAAACTTGCTGCCAATTATCCTTATGCCATGTAGATACTGCCATTGCAGCCTGGATGCTGTGCCTGAAATTTTAGCTCTAGCTCACTCCTTCCAAGTCCAAGATATTGGTCTGGTTTTCTCTAGTTTTACAAAACCATGCCTGCGGGGTCAACTTTTTCTGAATTTTGGCAATATTCCCCAATCAGCCCCATGTTGGAATCACGATAATGTGTATTAAAAGACATTTAAATTTGAGGGGGAAAGAAATTTGATAAAATAATAATTTTAAATTTGAAAATATAAAAAATTGTCATATTGTACATTTGATGGGTTTTTAAAATACTTTGAGAGCCTGTAAAACATACATACATAACAATATACAAACTGCCATCAGCTGCAAACCTTCCCAAACTGACGGGTTCCGAGAGACTCATACACATTACTAGTTTGCAGTTTTAAAAAAACAGGATGAAAACGGCAGCTGCGGTTTGTTATAGATGATCCAGTTGGGCAGCTTGGGCAGTGTGATTAAGCTGGATTCACTGGAGGAGCTTGTGGCAAATACAAAATCGGAAATATCCATGAAGCCCAGCACCTCCAAACTGCTCTGTGACAGCCTATCCATGATAAGACCACCCTCACCACCAAGGAGGCGCTCCCGCTGACCTCACATCATCAAACCTTGTGTCATCATATGCTTGCACAACTATAACATTTCCTACTGACTGATCTAAGGAGATAAAGGCAGGGCTCAGATGTACAGTAGTGTGGCCCTGCTGGACCCCCTGCCTGTCTTATGATGAATAAAACTGGCCTCATGGAAAATCCCCATAGGGCACACATAAACACACACACACACACACACACACACACACACACACACACACACACACACACACACACACACACACACACACACACACAGGCCTTCACAGCCATATACAAAGTGAACCACCCCTGACGATCTTTCACTTTAATAACGGGTAGCGACATCATCTACAAAAACAGCGGACCGCCTGAAGTGACCAAGTTAGCAAGGTCATCAAGTCTCATGGCAACTTTAGGAAGAGAGCCACACCACGATCACACACAAACGCACAAACACGCCGTGTATGTGTGTGTCGTCTGCGTACACCGCAAGTTCCAGTTCGATTTTGTATAAATGTGTTATCTCTAAGGCATTTTTCTGGTGCGACTTTATTGCCTTCAGATCAATTGAAGGATTACAATTACAGGACATGCAGGCATTTCAGGGTCTGTTGAAGGACTCATTTTAGAGTTTAGTTGGGTTTAAGGTTCAATTATTAGTAATAGGATTACCTGCTCCTCCAGATGTTATTGAACATGACAACAGCCTTATTTATCATTTTCCAAATCTTACAATTTGCTTCTAATATCTAAGAGCTATGGGCATCAGTCAGAAGGATGTAATGGAATAAATGAATTAAGCTCTGGGATCATAGCCTTTCGCTCTCTCTCTCTCTCTCTCCCTCCCTCTCTCTTTCACACCTTTCTCTGTGTCTTTGTACCAAGGGCTCCAAGGCGTCTCGGTGGGCCGACCCAGACCACTTTGCCCAGCGACAGACCTGCATGAATGCCTTCAGTCGCTGGTTGGGTTTCATGCCCCTGGTGCATTCCCAGATGCGATTGGACCCAGTGTTGTTCAGGGACCAGGTTTCCATACTGAGAAAGAAATACAGGGACATCGAGAGGCTGTGATGCACAAGGATACGCACCTGACACCGAATACTCAAACATATTGGATATAAAATAGACGGACACATACAGGGACACCAGGGTGGACATAGTGTAGAAGGACACACACGCGCAGTTTACTGCGTATTGCTATGACAAATTCAACAAACTGTATGTGAGTGACGTGGGCATACCTGTCATCTGTGACAATACACCCAAAAACATGAATGCACGGATACAAGACTTGGGCACATTCAAGGCAGAACTTGGTCCTGGCCTCAGACATATTGTATGTGTTGCATGGGTTGAAGAAGACACACTGAGACAATTGTACAAGGACCTACAAAATGTAATGTGTTCACAACAAAAAACTAAAATATCAGATGTATGTGTATTGTTGATGTTGGCCTATTGGCTGAAGAGGCATATATAAATATATATACAGTATTGTCAGCCAAAAAGGCTTCAGAGATTCACAGGCCATGGGTCGTGTTCATTCCGCTCAGATGAAACACACTTTGGGGTATGTAGATACACGTTGTGGGTTCCATCAAATGGACAAAAAGTACAAACTGTAGCATCTGGGTCGAGCCAAATGACAGATATCCCAACACCTCCAGAGACAATGGTGATGAGCCTCTTGTATACTATTGTAGATTTTCAGCGGCAGTTCCTGTCTGTATGAAAGCAAAATAAAAATAATAAATAGAGATGTTACGTTACAAATTACGAGGTCTTAATTTCATTTCGTTTTAATTGTTTCATATGTCCAATCTGATAATCTGCCTTTATGTACATCACTTCATCTTTCCTTGACTACAATCTTTGCTCTGTTTATGCTGATTTCATTCTAAAATTGAGCTTAAAGATGATTCATTTATACACTGCCCCTATTTCTCTGTTGAAGTGATTTCAGTGTCCATTTCCAACTTGTCCCAGATCTCTCTGCTGCACCATTTCCTGCAATGCATTGCCTTTTTTGTTTGTTTCCATGCTGGAATGCTGTAAAAAACAAAATGCAGCATTTTGTGCCTCCTGGCCGGTGATGTTGCAGTTCCATTGTCCAAGACCAGCACATTTGGGAGCCAAGAGAAGAGACACAGGAGGAAACACACTGAATATGTTGTACTGAGGCTCCAACCACCATGGAAAAGTATCTCCAATACACATGAAAGGCCACGAGGTCAGATGCTCTCTGATTGTATGTGTACTGATAAATGATATCAGCTGCTGTGATGACAGCCGGATAGAAAATCTGCAGGCTTCAGATCCATGTTTTGGATGAAGTGATGGAGAGCCAGGTCAAGCTGCTGGGTCAGACGGGTGTGTGAGATGCCCCTAAGAACGTCAGGTTGGAAAATCATCTGTATCCAAATTCACTTGTGTCTTTTTTCTGCCTCGTCAAACATTTTAGATTGTTTCATCAAATCATTATGATGCCCAAATTGTAAAAAATGACAAAGTGGATGACCTGATGTCTGTTGTTTTATTCCTCTCACCATTGCAGATATCTGTATCCATCACCTTTTACAGTGTGGAAACAGCAGGCAGCAGAGCACGGGAATTGGACAATTTAAGAGATTAAGAGTTAGGAGGACAATTACTACCCCTCTGTGCAGGTTTATTTCTGACAAATAAATACTAAAACTAAATAAATAACAATAAATCAAAATTACACATTTAAAAAATAGTTTTTTTTTTATATCGTAGCTTAACTATTAAATGTGAAGCAAGATGGAGCATGCAGTTCATTCCAATTTACCTGAATTAATAAAATAGTCATACAACTGCAAGAAATCCATCTGTATTGAGTAGATTACACACACACACACACACAGCCCTTTCATGTATGTATATCCATTCCCACGAGCTTAAAGGAGGTGATCAACCAATCTTCCCATGAAACAACCTCATCCCTTCTGTCAGCTTCCATTTGTCTCTTCCTTCATCTATCTCTCTTCTCCTTTGTTCATCTCATCTCCTCCCTCTTTCACAAACAATGATTCTGATCACCGACTTTGTAGTTTTTTCAAAGTTGTACTTGTGTCACTCTAGCACGGCAGAAATTCTAATGAAAAATCACAATAGACCCTAAGAAGGTCAATAATAAACAACATTATATGACATCATTACAAACCAACCTCTGCCATTTCATCAACATGACACCTTAAATCCTCCCAAGCTATCCTACAAGGGAAACGCACCATAGATGTTGTAAAATCCCCGGCGTAGCTTTACCTCTGCAGCACTATCCTGGTGGGATTCGTTGAACCTAAGGAGAGGCTCCAACTGCTATTTTTACCTTTTAATGTTGGCATTTCTGTTCATTGTGGCAGGAGCAGAATCCCACGTGAATAGGTGGTGAAATGATAAGAGTTTGCTGTAAAATAACAGCACAGTCATTAGTTTCAGACCTAACAGTTTCTCGTTTTCTTCCTTATGCATGCAAATTGTGCTGGAAGTCAACAAATGTCACAGAATCACAAATTGTAATAAGACACGATTTTGTTACAATTTTGCTTTTTTGCAAACTCTCCATGTCCCTATCTACAAGAGGAATAGAATGGAGGCTAAATTAAATTTCAAGGTGCAAACACCTACTGTGTTGTATGTTGAAAGTTAATGAAATGCAAGACAGCTCGGACCCTGCAGCAAAAGAAAGAATCTACCATTAGTTTCTTTCAAATATGTTTGTGTGCAAAAAAACTAAATGTTTTACAGTCTGGTCAAGTACCCAGAACTAACACATGATTCAGTCTAACAGGGATTGACTTTAAGAGAGTGTTTTCATTTCACTTCGCTTATAGAGAATTCTGTTTTTGGTCTTATGATGCATTGATATTGTCACTGCTGCTTGTAAAATTGTGTGTGTGAGATAGAGAGAGGTCATAATTATCTTATGTACATAGTGTATAACAATGGCAGGAGTTAGGAGTTCAGAGCCCTCTTGAGACCGATAACAGCGCAAACACTTTCTGCAGCACAATACTTCAAAAGCATAAGTGCATAAAACATCACTTAGTGTTATGTCTGTCTCGTTCTCTCTGGGCTGATTCTTGCTACAATTTGGCACTACGGCACGTCTACAACTTGATTTAGACTGATAATCTTAAGGGAGATCTATTAATCTAGATCGATTTCTCCATCATTCCTATAAAATGTCATTTGCAAAGGAACTTCCCATGATCCACGTCATCGTCCTGTAGCGGCAGTTAGATGTCAATCTGACGCACAATATCTGAGGTAGAATCTTCTCTGTGAGGAAATTGACTGAACCTGAAATCCCCCCCCCCCCCCCCCCCCCGAGCCATTTACTTCAAATATCTATCAGGCCAAAAATGACAGTAGGATGTAAACATATTCTTATTTGTTGCAGCTGATATTTGGTGCAATGTTAAGTATATAAAAATGGAGCTTTGCTTGCTGTATTTTATGGACAGTAAGACACTGAATACTACTATTGTGTAATGTTAAAATTCTAGTATTACTTTTTCAAGTATATGTATGTGTTCTACTAATTGGATAAGACAAGAAAAACATTGCAGTCGTTAATTGCAGCCATTAAAATATGGGGAATGTGCACAAGAGACTTAAGGAAATGTTTTCATCACAGTTAGAGAAAACAAGCATCCACAATCTGTCTCCCACTTCAGTGAGTCTTGGCAGACATGTTACACAGATTTCAGTGTATTCATAGTCATTTAAGGCCTATTTGGAAACATTAACTGCACTGCTACTGCACTTTCTTTTTCCACTGCTGAGCACCACCTTGACATCTGAATCAACGGAATTTTTCTGATGCCACTTTGGGAACTCACCGGGAACATCATGTCTGTCTGTCTGTCTGTCTGTCTGTCCTGTCTGAATTCTTAGGTTTTGCTCCGGTGTGACACGCTCCCTGCAGATGTCACTTGTGTGTGTCTGTATTAGTGTGTCTGTGTGTCATAAAAGTTGAGGAGCCATGACGAAAATCCAGTAAGAGAGCACGCAAGCACAAAGGGCTTTAGCTTCTGCATATTCAAACCTCCTTTGTGTGCCTCAAAATACAATGAGTGACTGAGGCACAGAGAAAAGGTTACCAATAGGGAGTCCAAACCATAAGATTATCTTGCACACCATTTCTCTGCAGCATTTTTTGTCCTTTCAGTGAGACACACACAGCGACCTTATTCCATGTGAGCATTTTGAAAGGGTCTCTCGACTGAGATCAATACAGGTCAGTGTTGAGGTCTGTGGATGTGATCATCCAAGGGTTCCCTCATTTGTACAAGGATTCCTGTTCCTGCTTGTGCCAGGCAGCAGCAAGCACAGTGGGAAATAAAATGTCTGTTAAAGTAAAATCCAGATACCACCAGAGGTCCAAAAAGACACCTCTGACATAATGATGATTCTATTGATTCAGTTTGTACATTTCGGCTCAACCAGAGACATTATTTCTTAAACCCACAGATGTTGGTTTGTGTAAGCAGAATTGTAAGAAAGTGCTGAAAAGAAAACCAATCACGAACATTACGTGATACAAACTTATGACCTGTTTTTCGCTATTCACTATTGACATTGCCTAGTTATGTGGCTTAGATATGAACTATCAGCTAAAATGTAAAGAGGTCCAGTTAGAGAAAATTTCTTGAAGCAAAGGTCCGGAAGATCATAATGTCTAACCATGTACTGTCATATATGTTTAAGTAGCCTAGTTGTATCAACATTGGCGTGTAATCAATACCTGACTGTCAGATCAAATGAATTCAGTAAGATTCAAAAACGTTTTGACAATATTGTCATGTAACATAGAACATGTACCAAGTAAAAGTACCAAGTAAAAGTAGGGCTGCATTTCAAAATAAGTAAATAAGTAAAATGTGAAAATTGTGCATGTTCAAATAAAGTACTTAACTTAAATAAACTTCAATAAAATAAAGGAAGCAAAAGCTTGAATTTCCCATTTTCTGTTTCACGTCTTGACTCAACAGTCTCAAATAATTTCACAGATAATAAATCTCAACACAAAACAAGGAGAAACTAATCCCAGCAGCTCTGAGGGAACACTGAATGTGTGGCTCAGGATCCTGGATGACTCGACTCATATTGGGCTCTAAGACCACTTCTGTGACCTCAAACCTCTCTTAATGCAGTTATGGTGGATGTGGTTTCAACCGGGAAATTCTTCAAATTTTATTCTTAGCAATGCAATTTTTTTTTGCAAAAATCCTTCTGCTCACCTGTCAGGAGGCTTCTTGTGAATAATAGTTAGAAAAAGTGACATGACATTACAAGAACTTCACACCTGGTGTGGGAAATGGTCAATATCATCGATGCAAGTGCACCACGTTATTGATTTCCAGACAGAATCAGTGGAAATTGCTATGGTTTGCTGGCTAGCTAGCGAGCTAGCCTGAAGGGAGGCGAGGACAGAGAGCCGCAGAGACAAATGTCCACACTTTCTGGACATTTCTTTCTTTTTAGCTCGGTGTAATACTTGTTTAGGACCCTTGTCTCTAGTCTATTTCTACCCTATCACAGTTTCCAATTTCACTCCTATCGTCCTCGACAAGCACCCTGCCAGCCATATCAGAGCTCATTTCATTGTAATCAAAATGATGTCTGGAAATAGCTTATTGATTATTAAGAGTGAGTCAGCCTAAAAAATAGAAATGAATCTTTATTTTACAGAACAAAAGCAGCCTTCAGTTCCACATAAACATTAACATTATTGACTTTGTTAAACACTTTCTGCGCCTGCTTCCTGGATTTACACCCTCACTAACTATCGTCGTCGTATGTTTCTCATTTCTTCATTTGTCAATGGAATGAGGAATCAGGACACCGCTGCTGTTTTCCTCGTCTAAAGCCTTGAATTGATTATACTTGTTTCTTCCTATCTTATTCCTTTCCTTTCATAGCAGGCTTGTGTTTAGAGGAGGCTAAGACACTTCAGAAGGTCCGGACGGGGGGTTGTGTGCGCGACGATGCTCGCCATTTTTGTTTCAATTGCAATTCTGTGCAAGACAAATTCAATGATCACAAACTTCCAATACCATATTTTCATTATGACTCAGCATTTTGACTATATTTTTGGAGGCCTTAAAAGTAAATATTCTTCCCTTTGTTCACATTTAGATTTCATACCTGAAAATATTGAAAATCTTGAGTGAAATACTAATGTTAAACGTTATATATTTACAAAGGTACCAAAAACGCAGTGGCTTGAGAGGAAAGAGTGAGCGCTTGTGTTTCTGGAGACACAAATAAAAGTGTATCTTTTATCCATCTGTCTTTGTCTCGGTCCATTGGATTCAATCAGTCGTGAAAACTAGTGTCCCCTCTTCCTTTCATCTCTTTCTCTCTCTCTCTCTCTCTCTCTCTCTCTCTCTCTCTCTCTCTCTCTCTCTCTCTCTCTCTCTTAAGCCGTCAGCATCCATCTCATTCGTTACGGCTCCATTATGCAGTGCTGGCTCTGTAAAATAACAAACGCATGAATAAATCATACCCCCCCTCCATCTCTCTGATTCATAGACTTTGGATAATTATGCTGTTTTTCATGAGAGGGCATTCATCGATTCGATGTGACCCCAAGCACCTTCCAAGGTTGTGATTTTTTTAAGGGAATTTATCGCCGAGTCACAATTGGCGAGCGAGGAGCGGGTTCGGAGAGTAGTCGATGTCCCTGAGGAATATCTAAATATTCAAATCTCTCTCTCTCTCTCTCTCTCTCTCTCTCTCTCTCTGTCTCTCTCTCTCGCTCGCGCTTTCTGTACTCCCTCACTTCTCAAATATCCATGACCAAATGGACTTATAATTGGAAGTCAGGGGGCCCAGAAATATTCCTCACCTCATTCTCAGTCGTCTGGATATTGGTTATGGTGAGTTACAGGCTTGATTTGAGCACTTGGGGAGAAGATGAGGGGAAGAGAAAGTCATTAGGCAAAGTCCATCTCTACTGTTCGTATGTCTCTCTCTCTCTCTCTCTCTCTCTCTCTCTCTCTCTCTCTCTCTCTCTCTAACTCTCTCTCTCTCTCTCTCCCTCTCTCCCACTCTCTCTCTCTCTCTCTCTCTCCCTCTCCTATCATTATAGCCTGTCCCTTTACATTTGTCATATTGGGCAGTCACCCATGATGATATCATAGGGTAGGGGGGGCACAGTGGTTGTGTATGTGTGCATGTGTGTGGCTTTCCAGAACATACCTCTGTGCATGTGGCCATGTGGCCACCTACCCACCCACCCACCACACACACACACACACACACACACCCAGAGTTAGGAAGTCGGAGAGCCCTATTTACTTCAGAGTTCCTATTTCTGACTGGTGGGAGGTGCGAGTCCCCCATGGTCTGAATTGAATGGGACATGTCTCTGGATCTATGAATCCTATTATGAAGGAAGTGAAAGGAGAGGGAGGTGAAAGGGAAGATGGATTTTTAAATAGAGCGATGCAGAGAGTGAGAGCGGGCGAGAGTGACGTTAAAAGTATCGGCGTGATGGAGAGACAGAAGGTATAAATGATGATGTGTGCTGAGGCGGTACAACGTTGGCTTGATGGCCCTTTGTTTTTCTGTCACCCTGCATTTGGACCTGTGTGTGTGTGTGTGAGAGAGAGAGAGCGTTTGAGCGGCAAATAGAGAGACTGTGCTAAGATATCTAATCTTGGATAATTCTGTATGGTGAAGGAGCTGAACCTCCACTCTACACACCTCTACACACACGCACACACACACACACACACACACTTATAAAGAGAGAAGGGGTTGTGATGTTAAAATGTTAATATTTCACTTCACATTTCATTTTACTGTCATGCCAGTAAAGCACATTGAATTGAAATTGAATTGTAAGCGAGAGCAGAGAGCCAGAGGCCGTCCAGGATGAAATGATGATATATAGAAGAGCATTACCTCTCCAGAGAGTCCACGTCTTCGGCCATCTCTGCACCGCTCCATCTCAGCCAGGCAGATCAGAGAGAAATGTGGGACACACGGCCACACGCAGACAGACCCGCTAACACAGACAGAAGAGTGCGAAAACGCATCAATCCAAATCGAATGAAGGGGTTAATGCAAATGTTACAGAGCTTAGATTTGAATATGTTCCTCTTCTTGAGACGTCAACCTCTCAAACCTCTCCAGTGTCCACAAATGAAACTTTAAAAGTGTGTTTCGTGTGTGTTTGACAAGGTCAGATAACGTGTCAGCTCTGTCCCCGTACGTCCAGGATATAACCTGTGCATGCTCACACATACACACAAACACACATGTTGAAGGCAAGAGTTCCCTGTGGGTTAAGTGTCAGGAAATGAGTTTTGGATCGAGGGAGGAGGAAGTTGAATTCTAAAATAAGAAAAACAAATCAACACCACTGAAACAATCTGGTGTGTGTGTGTGTGTGTGTGTGTGTGTGTGTGTGTGTGTGTGTGTGTGTGTGTGTGTGACAAGCAAACGTAAATGAAATGATCTGTGCACTTAGTAATTGCTTTCCACCCAGCAAAGATGGTGCCATTCTGATAATCGCAAAAGATTGAGAGAGGGGGAGGAAGGATAGAAGAGCGACTCAAGAGTCACAGAGTTGAAAGGGAATAGAACCTTCCAATAGTTTACTCTTTAAACATATTGAGAATCATTGTTTTGGGAAACTTTTGCTCGCTCTCCCGTCTGCACAAAATCCCACGACAGGAAAACGATGAAACCTGCTGTTGTGCGCCGTAACACACAGATCAACTGACACAAGCCAAGACACAATACAACTATTGCGGTTCACAGTCAAGCAAGAAGCCGATAAACATGCAAGACAATCATTACAGGATGAAGAATAACGGTCCGAAACAATCAGCGGGCATCGACAGTCATGCAAAGATAGCGAAACTTGAAACTTTGTCGACATGTCGGCCGTCACGCAGCTGCTAATTTGTCGTTTGGATGGCGCAACCCTGTAAGTCTGAATGTGGGGGGTTCTAAATATAACCGCTATCAAATGATGTGATACAAAAGTGATGTAGGAAATTGAAAAAGGCCGTGTACGTAAATACATAAAGATCTCATGCAAAAGATTTTTAATACGATTTCTGGCAGCTGCAATGTGTCGCCTGGGTTCATCTGTCACACACTGAGAATGTTCCAAAAGAAATTGCAAAAAATAGAAAATGGGGGGAGAAAACTGAGAAAGCTTTAATTAAAAAAATGTGTAAGTGTGTGAATGTGTGTGTGTGTGTGTGTGTGTGTGAGTGTGAGTGTGTGTGTTTTAAAGTGTGGCACTGGTCATGCAAGTGTGTTGTGACAGAGGTTAGATAGAGTCAGTCTCTCTCTCTCTCTCTCTCTCTCTCTCTCTCTCTCTCTCTCTCTCTCTCTCTCTCTCTCTCTCTAACTACAGTTTGGAAACAGATACCCCAGTGTGAAGGTGACATTTCCCCATACACACACACATACACACATATACACACATATACACACACACACACACACACACGATACAGTGTCAAGCTTTCCATTAGAAGCAGTAGGACCAACTTTTTGTCACAAGCAAGGTAGATAGCGTGAAGGTGTGTGCGTGTGTGTGTGTGTGTGTGTGTGTGTGTGTGTGTGTGTTTGTGTGTGTGTGTGTGTAAGGGGCCAGACCTCTGTAGAAGAAATCTTTGTCCCCCGTGACATGAAATTTCTGTCTGCCTATATTTCCCGTTAAGCAGACGAAAACCTGGGTATCTATTGCGAGTAATACTCCATCTGTCACAGAGAAAGAGATTGAAAGAGAAATAGGGGCGGCAAATAAAGCTGTGCTCCTCACCTCTTACACCCCTCCGCACACACACACTCACACGCACACGCACACACTCACTGGAAACTATTGGAAATCTCCCTTTGTCTTTTTGTCTGCGTTTCAATTTCACTCTCCACCTTGTGCACCACTGAGCCGGCAGAGGAGGAGAGATGTGTAAGAGTGTGAGTGTGTGTGTGTGTGAGTGCGTGTCATTGTCAGGGTGATTCTAACCTACCAACGTCTTAAGAATTTTGTTTTCTGTTAATTCTACATTTATATATGTTTCAATAATGCCCATTTTATCCCTGTTACTTAACTTTAGTTGCAGTAGAAACCAGGATTTTGCATCTTCTTTCCTTCTTCTTTTCCATCCCTTAATTGTATTTAATATCCATACGTTTTTTCTTCCTTCTGCAACATTTGACTTTGTTTTACTGTAATATGGTCGACTGAATCTCAAAATCTGCTTCATTAACATCAATAAAAACATCTAAATCATTGATATTTGGAAAGAATGGGCCAAGGACCTTATTCTGGATTAAAGTGCAATAATTTGGTATTCAATTATCTGCTGTCTGAGCCCATACTGACACACACACACACACACACACACACACACACACACACACACACAGACACAGACACAAACACAAACACAAACACAAACACACACACACACACACACACACACACACACACACACACACACACTAAGATATATGTCTGAGTCTGACTCCAAAAAGCTGCAGGGAAATTTAATCAGTATCTTAATGTAAAAGAATAGGCTTCTCTTCACAATGTCATTTGGATTTTAAACGGTGTCTTCTCACTGCCTCCAGGTGTGTGTGTGTGTGTGTGCATTCAGTCTCTGATGAGACAAGGTTCTCTCCATTGTCATCCCCCAGTCCTCCGTTTGAGGGTCATTTGTTTGCGTTATCCACTTTATGACAGGCGGGGAGGGAGAATGCCACTGTTGGATCAGATTCTAATTATTTAGCAGCTGTAAAACACTTGTCGTTGCCTCTCCTGTTTCCCTACGTCTCCCCTCTCTCTCCTCTCTCCCCTCTGTCTCCTCTGTCCTGTTTTTTCCTCTCCTTCTCTGTTCCTCATCCCTCATTTTCTCACCACTGTCTGTCGACGGAGCAACAGGGAGCGGCGCCTCTTGAACATTTGTTGCATCGTACGTATAGTCATGCATACAGCACCGTCGTGCGGAGGGTGAACATCACAGGACTTCCCTTTCCTACTGGAAACTCGGAACATTTACTTTTGTTATGGAAATGTCGTAAAAAATGCAGAAAAAAGTGAAAATTCCTGCAAAGTGTTGTGATTTCTATATCTCCCTTTTGCAAAGAACTCTCCGTGCAAACTTCACGGTAAGCAGCAGGAAGTACTTCTCCCTCATGCACCCTGATAAGAGCCATCATTTGTCCCTGCCAGTGGAAAACGAAAACACTTACAGGCATAAATTGTAAGCACGTCTCATCATGAAACACCGTACAAGTGTTCCCAATCAAAGAGCACTGTGACCTCGTCTGACCTTGTGACCCTTTGTCATCCTCGCTCAGAACTTGGATCTTTCGGTTGTCTGAGTATCAAATACGTTCTCTCTTTTTTGTCTAAACCACAACAAGAGACTCTGCCTAATACAACCTTGAGGGGATTTCTGTCAAAATGCTAAACACAGATAATTGCTGAATAAACCGTTTCTGTTCTTATTCTCGAGGACCAAAAAATACCTGAAAGAGTTCTATGCCATTTGGAGAAAAAAAGCTGTATTAATCAGTGTTAAGCTGTAATTTAACTTCCATGATTTAATCGTTTCTACGTAAAGTCTTACAAACCACATTAGCACTGGAATAAACCACACTCCGACAAGCACTTGAACGCTGCATTTGAACATCTGACTGCATAGTTTTTGGTAAACATTAATCATGGCTGCTTCTGACTGCTTTAGTCCTAATGTCCTCACAGCTTGGACAGACAGATATGTCGCTATTGGTTATCTAATTAGTTCCTTTATTAGGAATGTATACTGTAGTCATGGAGATGCATGAAGCTGTGTGTGCATACTAAGTAACATTTCAAGCATATGGTGTGTATTTATTACAGTGTGTACACTAACTGGGGTTGAGCTCTAATCAGCCACCTTGTTATGCCTTTAAGACACACACACACGCGCACACACACCCACACACACACACACACACACACACACACACACACACATACACATACACATACACATACACAGGCTCTTAATGCCACGCACACATACACCCAATGAAACAACAGAATCGACAGTCTGTAGGACAGATGCCACCTCCCTCCATCTCACCATCTCTGTCTCCCTCGTTCCCCCTTTCAGAAATTAATCAGGCGACGTGTACTCGGGAAATGAGGTGACATTTTCCTATAATGAGAGCGATGGATGGAAGGAAAGAAATCACTGCGTTTCCAGGGGCCGCCATCGACAGAGATTGACATTTTCCATTACAGAGTCAAAATGTACATGTGTTGCTCCATCTGAACTGGTGTGTGCGCGTGTGTGTGTGTGTGTAGGGGGGGTTGGGGGGGTTTAAGGTTCATTCTGGCAGCAGATGGCAAGGAGGTCATCCATCTTGTTACAGCCGTATCCCAAAGTCTATGTGCGTGTGTTTGTGTGTGTGTGTGCATTTGTGTGTATATTCGGTTGGGTGTTTGTACATGTGTGGCACTTGTGTGTGCTTGCTTTGGTAAGCAAGTAGTGTGTGTGTGTGTGTGTGTGTGTGTGTGTGTGTGTGTGTGTGTGTGTGTGTGTGTGTGTGTGTGTAGAGAGTGGTGGAAAGGTGAGAAAGCATGATTTATGGAAGGGAGTGGTACTGGAAAGCTCTGGGTACAGCGACGCCTGTAAATCCTGATAAAAAACTTGGATAGAAGCAATTTAATGCCATCAATCTTGGTACCTAGGGGCTGTGATATATTGGCAGGTAGGAAAGGGTAGCGTGTGTGTGTGTGCGCGCGCGTGTGTGTGTGTGTGTGTAAAGGAATTGAGGTAAGATAAACTCAGAGCGTAGACAAACAAGTTTTTAGTCTAAATACATTTACAGTGACAGTGGCAGCGACAGAATTCATTGATAGGTGAGATTTGTTTGAACGCTCTGGAGATTAAATGTGACTTTTCATTGAATTTGAATTTTGTTTTATTGAATTTACCAAAAAGCTGAACTGTAAAAATGGTTTGGAGCATGAAGGACTCACTTGTTGTTGTTGTCAAGTTGTACTTAAAGTTCTCCAGATCCGACCTGTTTCTCTTTTTCCAGGCTAATTTAAATAATATGCTTTGTAAACATTTTTTTGATTCATATTGCGTCTATATGTCTTTATTCTGTGGAAAGAGACTGGAGCACCTGCAGCAAAACCCCACACAGAAAGGCCCCGGCTGGGTGGCGAACCCATGACCTTCAAAAGTGCCTTGATCTGTAACACTGCAAGCAAAAATGTAGAAGCCGGTTGCAGTAAAGGAAAAAGCCTGCGGGGTCGAGACAGATTCGTCCCCTGGAGGCCCTCGGCAAATTTCGTGGCTTCGCTTTTTGGAATAACAGATAACTGTTGCGTGTTACAGTTGACAATTTGACCTGAGTGTGGCGCTACAGAGACGGACAGAAAGGGTTCATCCACTCATCCACTCCCCTGTGAGCCCCTTAGATGTGGATTTCTCCCTGGTTAAAGGTAAGAAGCACTGCCAAAACATTAAAGAATCATCCTCTGGGGAGTAGGAATATTTATCTGTATTATTTACTACTTTAGAGTATAATCGAAACATTCAAGAGTCGATCATAGCTGAAATATTTACTTAATATTTCCTGTGTTATTTAGCTGGGAGCTGCTGCTGAATGGAACCCAACGGCATCATCTGTGTGTGATCACCAGCACAAACTCAAAGCTCCAAACACCAAACACCCCAAAAGGAAAAACATCTGTGTCGCTCCGGCTCCCTCGAGGTCCATGAGACTTTATACTCACTGGCCCATGGGTTAATAAGAGTATGATTTATAGCTCGACATGGTTCCATCTATCTACACACAGGGAGTGTCACCGCTCGGCCGTGCTGAGCTTCCCTAAATGGCACTAAACGCTTTCAGGAGTGTCTACAATATTAAAAAAAACGCTGTTCGCTGGAGTGAATGACAACATGAATTAATTCAGCTCGTATAAGTAAATTAGTCAACCATACAGTCAGTGGATTCATTCACTTTTAATTATTTTTACTGTCTTGTGATACCTTTGCAATTATTGGATGCTGATAAGCCATATTTCTTTTTGCACAGTAGACTTTGATATTATGTCTTGCGTGTTTGCATATGAGCCTATTTTAATGAAACTGTGAGGAAGGTGCAGGACAGGAACCATTCCATTTCGATACTGAGGACTTTTCTTCATTGACTACGTGAAACTATGAGATACTTTGAAATACTACGTCGATTTCTTCCAAAGGAATTCATCACCTAATATTTAAAAGGTGCAATTTGGCCCAGATCAAGATAAATGAACGAAAAAAGCAATTAGTCTCATGCTTATTGTAAGTCCCTTCTTCTCTAACGACCCTCTTCCTCTTGTGTGTTTGCTTTGATTGATCTCCTGATCTTATTATTTAGAATGGTTCAAATCCGCAGGAGGAAGGAAGGAAGAAGATCACTCAAAAAAAATCGTTCATTTGTACAAGCAGGTAAAAATAAAGATGCATTGACTGATTAAGTGAATCCAACCACAGTGGAAAGTCATATAAAGGAAATTCGACATTAGATTATGAGACAGAACGCAAACTCAAGAGTAGTTCTAATTTATAATAAAACAATAAAAAGAGAAAAGAGGAGGAAACTAATCTTGAACACAACATGGTGCAGTTCTTATTATTTACAGCCCACAGTTTCCATATGCAGCTTTAACAAAACCAGAGAAAACACTTACTTTCTTTAACCAAGATATGCAAAGCTGAACCGCAATGAAATCAATTATGTATCCTTACATACAGTATATTACTTCAAACGAGACGTTGATATCTATATCAACCTGCCACAACAAGAGCTGCCTCGTTGCTATAAAAAGAGACGACTGTAAAGCTGTGAAAGAGTTAAGGGTGAAAACAACCCAACATCCAGATGATGATGACTTTTCACATCTCTTGTCAATATGATAGTGTCACTGTAGACGCACACACACATATCCTTCTCTGGATGCACTAGTGATGATTGAGGTCATTGTGAATCATTAAGCACATTATGTTTAATTGTTCTGGTTTCTCCCACACCACTTACTGCTTCCTCGCTCGCTTTGCTTCACTGTTTGGGGTGAAGACGAGGATGCACGGACGATGTATCATTCTCTGAGACACAATTGACTGGGGAGGCCCTGAAAAATGATTTAATTTACACCCACAGGCACTAAATCACACCCAAGGACTTTCACACACGCATAAATGCACAAACAGGGCCACAGGCACATTCCCAAACACAAACACACTCTACATATGCAGAGACGCAAACTGATGCACACATACAGTACATAGACAGGAGGGTCGTGTGTACCCACAGGCACACACACACGTACGCACGCACGCAAGCACACACACACACACACACACACACACACACACACACACACACACGCTGTACATCAAAACATGACTCTCTCTCTCTCTCTCTCTCTCTCTCTCTCTCTCTCTCTCTCTCTCTCTCTCTCTCTCGCTCGCTCGCTCGCTCGCTCTCTCTCTGTAATCATCAAAACTGCAGTGGCATCCTTACATGACTCAGATCCGGTCTGCCTGAGATTTAAATGCAGGCTACACTCACTTGTTTGAACATACCGAACTCTAATCCCAAAAGCCTAAAATTGACGTTTTGCTTACTTTTCCGAATGTAACAGTTCACAGCCGAGTTTCAAAGGTGGAATAAGACGACAGGATGAAGAGAATTTGGAGCAAGGACTGAGACGGGTAGACATGGGAACCTTATGGTTACAGGCTGAGTTCATTAGAATCTGTAATGACGACATGCCTGAGTTGATGAAAGGGTCAAGGTCAAGGCCTAAAAAGACACAATTTGGAAACTGCTTCTTAGGAATTTATGGTATGAGCTCAAAAGATTGTCAAGGAGACAAGTTTCCTAAGACCCTGTCCCATGAGGAGCGTTAAATAGCAGTAGAGAGTGAAACTTTGCATCCAGGAGCAGCATCTCATGGTGCATCTAGCTGTTAAATCGTCTGAGGGAAAAACTGTGATCTATTTACACCAGCACCTAGTCCCAAACATAAACACGGCATCAGGCGCCATCATCCACCTCCTGACATTTCAGGTAGAAAGCTAAGGAGAAGGTCGCCTGTGTAGGAGAATAAAGTGTAGGACAGAAATGTCTTGTGACGGGCTGTGGCTGTCCAGATGTCATGACATCAGTCCAGCACGCTGCCAGCTCTAAACCCAGTGTCCATACGCCTCGTGACAGATAGATTAAGATTTTGACAGCTTTAAGCCTTCAAAGCTCACATCTTGCCACATTCTTCTTTTAACTCTCTCTCTCTCTCTCTCTCACACACACACACACACACACACAACCACACACACACACACACACACACACACACACACACACACATACACATACTGACTCTCTCGCTCTCGACCCAGACAGACTGTCAAGCAGACACAATATTCCTGTTTCTGAAGTGACCATGCTTGTCTGTCTCTTCACACACACACACACACACACACACACACTATGGAATCATAATAGCGACAACATTTCATAAAATTCACGCTTTACTTGCAATATTAGCTACTGCAACCTTTGTGGTTAAGTTACACAGCTGTCCTCAATGGTGTCTTCTTACGCTTATGATCAGCCTGCTTCCCAAAAGTTGACCATAACCTCAGGAAATGTATAAGCGGGCACTCACAATTAAAATGCTTGAAGGACCCCCGCTTGCACTGCCCTCTTCATTCCTCTTCATCATAGAATTAATATTGAATAATTTTTTACATTTTTATTAATTTTTATAAATATTTTTATTTTATTTTATTTTATTTTATTTTATTTTATTTTATTTTACTACATTTTATTACATTGTATTACATTTTATTACATTTTATTTTAATACATTTTATCTTAACATATCACCAATTTTCTAAATGTTTTCACTCCGGATGAGGAGTTGGGTCCAAATAAGCTTAGGGATATACGGACAAACTGCATGATTCACACACACAAAGTGAACTCTGCTGAGTTTAATGGAAAAAGTGACAGCACTGACACCTACCCAGAGTTCAGCTAACACACACGCACACACACACACACACCCCAGAGTGCTCTGTCACCTTAGCCTATCATCAGTTTGTCTTGACTCCAGACGCAATCACTCAACAACGCCATGCTGGAGACTTCCCACCCTGGAGACCAAGGCCAAATGATGGGGCGCTACGTCTGCCTGCAACTACAAAACAGCTGACACAAACACACACACACACACATACACACCTGATAAGTTATGCTCCACAGGCTAGCAGAGTTGCAGAGTTACATCTACAAGCTACAGCTGTAGGTATCAAAAACCTCAATAGAAGAAGATGACGGCCATCATTGAGCAAATAGAGGACTAATTTCTGCTTAAGAAATAGCTTAAGTCCCATTGTTTGTCAGAGGAAAGTGGCTTAAGAGGAACCTTAAAGGAACGACACAGCACTTTGAATATTCTGTTGGCTTTTCAAATTAAAAACTACCTCTATACTCTACATACACGCTCATGTACACAATCCAGCTCATACACCCTCGAGTAGAGAACCTTATTTTTCTTCTTAATACTTTGAGGGTCTCTGGTTGGTCACCTCCTCTCCTCTCCTCTCCTCTCCTCTCCCTTCCGCGCCCCCCCCCCCCTCTCCTGTCCTCTCCTCTCCTGTCCTCTCCTCTCCTCTCCTGTCCCTTCTGTGCCCCCCCCCCCCCCCATCCTCTCCTGTCCTGTCCTCTCCTCTCCTCTCCTCTCCTCTCCTCTCCTCTCCTCTCCTCTCCTCTCCTCTCCACTCCTCTCTCCAGTATGAGGCCAGGCAGCTTTGTGATAACCTTGCCCTGTCATTGCATTCTTAGAACAAATCTGCTCTTATCAGGATCTTGTAGCAGGCAGCAAATGCAATTTCCCGGCTCCCCTGGCGGGCGCCTGCCTCAAATCCTCCACGGACAATCTGCCTGTGTGATCTGACGTCTTTAAGAGGGACTCGAACCGAGGCAGCATTAGACCATCTGACAAGTAGCTCTGCCTCTGACAAAGTGTCAGCCTTGCCCAGTGCGCTCCCTCTTTCCCTCTTTCTTTTTCCTTTTCACACTGATTGCTCTCTTGCTCTTTCATCCTTCCTGTGTATTAGTGTGCATGTCCGTCTCTCTTACTGTCTTCGTCTCTCTTCTGTGTCACACGTCTGTTTCCAAGCCACAGATCATAGGATTGCATTAGCGACTTCTCTTGTCCATCGACCTCCCCCCCCCCCCCCCCCACAACACACACACACACACACACACACACACCAAACACTCAGTCTCCACATCACAACTACTTCTCAATTCTCACAAAGTCCCATTCTTCCACTCTTTCTGCTCAGACACGTGTGTGAGTATGTGTGCTTGCAGTTTTCTGTATGTGTGTGTAATCACATGATCACAGATGAAGACTAACACTTCAATAAAGTAGTACCTGAAGGATTTCAATTCAAATATCCACCTCTACTCCCCTGCATTTCAAATGGAAATATTGGGTTTTTATTCCACTACATGTATGACTATACATTATTCTTTATACTGTACCATAAATAAATAATTTCACTCATTACATTCATTTCAAAGAAATCCTGGACAAATTGCAACCTTCCACTGAGAAAATAGCCTCATTGCTGTAACTGTGTACTAAACTGGCCAAGGTGGTTGTTTGTTAACTGCTACCTATTTAAGTTAAATCGCACATTTCCATTAACTACAAAATGTGAAATAGTGAATGGAACTTGGTTGTGATGCCTTTGTTGTGTATTTTCAAGAAATATCCAAATATCGTCATCCAAGAAAATAAAAATGTTCTCACTTGAATCTCTAAAGTAAATTCCCTTTATTTCCCCGCCTTGTTTCATCCACTAAGTGCAGATGGGGACTCAGCACCCGCATCCTCCACACAAAAGAAACACAAACCGCACTGAGAAACTACATCAGATTCACATACAGCCGTGTCTCCACTCTCCTCTTTACAGCCTCTCCTGACCGAGGAAATGTCAGCCATCAATCCTGTCGTAATTGCAAAGTTATTTTGGCCCCTGAGTGCACTCACAATGCTGGAAGAGAGGGAAGTTTATCCATCCTGATGATTTAATTAGATCCAGATTAGTTTTTCAACAGTCTTAAAAGGCCCCGCTGAGAACACGGAGAAGTTCATTTGGCTTTACATCTTGTTTTTGTCAGGAGAGCTCGGCGGGGAAATGCAGCAAAGCTTAACTAAAGATGTTTTACTGATTTACCTGATGAGTACCAACTTACTCTATGATTTTCAGTCAGCTGCAACTTTACAGTACAATAAATTAGACCCGATAGCAGTATAAATATCATTTATGTGGTTTTTTGTACTATTTCTGTATCCACTTGTGTATTTTGTTAATATGTTATCAGTATTAATTAAAATGCCATAGTCAACCACCCTTTGTAATAATTTTAAGCTGTAACATTGCGTGTTTAAAGAGATGATTCTCTTCAAATTAATTGTCACTTTAAGAAAACAACAGACTGATAAAACATAAATCTTATTGTGGCTGCAGGCAAAAGACTTCTTGATTCCTGCAAGATGGGGAGAAGCAATTTCCTCTCTGACTCACGACTGTTAAATAAATGAAACGTTCTTGAAATAGAAAGATTACACAAGAACTTAATCTTCCACATTTAAATCTCCAGCAGTGGTTTGTATTATTTACTTCCTCAACTGGAAATTGTCTTTTTTTTTTTTAAATCAGTCAACACAGCCGGCAGTGCAGTTTGGAGATCACTTTCTGTCATTCTACAACGCTCAAAGTGTTTAGTTTTCGTCTTTGAACTTTCTTCTAACTACCAACAGGAGGACTGGAGGAAATTGTGCAACATTTAAACTCGTCTACCTGCTGTCTTGATGCTGTTTTAGCTGTGTGGCTTCAGACGTACTGTATATATGCAACGTGTCTCTTTTAGGTCTTGGAAACTGCAGTTATAAAGCCACTTAAAGAAGAAAATCGAGATTTCCCAGTTATGAACAATTATAGAACCATTTCAAACGTACCATTTTAAAAACAACTCAGCACTTTCTTGTCCTCTAGCAGTTGTGGTGATACAGAATGTTCCAGTCTGGGTTTCCACCAAACCACAGCACGGAAACTGCAAGTTTTTAAATGACATTCATTCAAACACAGACTGTAGCAAAGTCTGAGTTCTCGCGTTATTACCTGTAGATGTTAGTGCTGCATTTAACACAGTCGATCAAAATATAATGCTAGACACACTGGAAACTGGGGACTCTCTGCTACAGGTCTTAACTGGTTTAAACCCTTTTTACAAGACAGGAACTCCTTTGTGTCAACCTGCAACTTCAAATCAGAAAGAAAAAAGATGGCGTGAGGAGTTCCCCAGGGTACGATTCTCGGGCCCTTTTTATTCAATATCTATCAGCACCAACTGGTTCACATTTTGCAAAACAACAAAGTCTATTATCACAACTATGTGAATGACACCCAAATGTATATAACCATCTCAACGATTGACAACATTCCCATTGAATCCCTAAACAAGTATATTGAAGACATCAATGACTGGATGTGCCACAATTTCCTTCAGTTAAACAAAGATAAAATTCTATCTATAATAATAATTATATTTGGTTCCGAGGTAGAACGATACTTTCCTAACAGGACACTTTCAGTACTCAAGGCCTCCTGTGACTACATGAATTAAGGTGCTGTGTTTTGAAAGGATGTTGGTGCAAAGCATTTTAGATAACAGATGGGCGACACACTGATACCTGAGAATGCATGGACTCAGCTCAGGATGACAAGGCCTGCAGATATTTATGACAAAGGGTGTTAGGGTCTGATGAGGACGAAGATAAGTTACAGTGTGCTGATGCAGGAGTGCAGCTGTAGGTGCAGTTGGAATAATTTGATTTCAATCTTCCAGTGGAACGTTCAAACTCAACTCAGAATTATCAAACTAGAAGCTGATGCATAATCATGTAGAATGTAGTCAAACTTCAAAGTTCATATTAACGGTTTTGTATAATCAATCAAACTGCATATATCATGCTACAACCAGAGCTGGAAGACAATGCCCAGTAGATAGCACATGGACGATATCAGACCCATACTGGATTTGTGTAACCAGAACAAAATAGGAGAAGATGCAAACTACTATATAAATACTATATGTCTCTACAGGTTCAATTCTGATTTTATCTCTAAATTTAAAACAGAGAATAATTATCACACCTCCAATTTAGTGAGCATACATTGCCGCCATTGTTAGAGCCAGCGCGTGTAAAGCTAAACTCAGTGTCTGTAGATGGTCCATCAATCACACTTCTAAGAAGAAATCCTGGACAAGGACAGATTTGGAGTTGACGATTAATGTTTCGCTCATCTGTTATCATAAATCCACAGGTATGAGTTTTCTTGATGAAACGGCACTGCTGGGTTGTCAGGAGTGTAGGGAGAACCCCGACTTTCCTCCCCATCTGCTTGTGAGACACAGTCCTGGCAGGAATAAAGCACTCTAATCCAGTTTTTGTGTCTCTGTCCGTGGCCGGCGACATAAAACTGAAATCTAACAAAAGGCGACCCTGCTCCATTTCTTACATCAGCCACGATGAAATAGAATCGGGGGAGTGTGTGTGTGTGTGTGTGTGTGTGTGTGTGTGTGTGTGTGTGTGTGTAGGAGGGAGGGGGGAGTGGATGTTGTGCTGCTTCTGCTATCTGCTGCCAAAGTGCCTGATACAAGGAACACACCACACAAAGTGCACAAGGGACCGACACACAGCTGCAGACGACTACCTGTGTCAGCTCTATTTACCCCGACACACACGGCACACGCGCACACACACGCCACTTCAATTAGATTCTATTGGATTTTATTAAATCTTCTTTGAGCTTTCACTTCATGGCAGCATCCATCAGAGGATTATTATTTATCTTGCTGTCAAGAAGTGGCAGCTTGCAGAATCCCACAGAGGGATTGTGTGTGTGTGTGTGTGTGTGTGTGTGTGTGTGTGTGTGTGTTTGTGTGTGTGTGTGTGTATATAACTTTGTGCGTGTGTACAGTCTGTGTATGGATCTTGTTGTGTTTGAGTGTAAATTGCAACTCATGGATAAACTCTCTTACGTTTAGGTCGGAGCGAATGTATTTCTCTTCATGGGGAATCAGATTTTGGACAAATCCCGCATTAGCAGTTATATTAGATGAGCGCATGTCAGCATTATGCAAATAGGTGTGGTTAATAACACAATTGTCATGCATACTGATTGTAGGTAATGGCAGCTTGATGCATTATAGAGCAGGGCACAAAAATAGAGAATAATAATTAACACTTTAATCTGTATAACTATTTTAGTTAGTTATGGTGTTCCCTCACTGTTTTCTATGCAACATGGTGATCTTATCTGGTGGCATATGATCATAATTCAGGGGCATTAGAAGGCCATGTACCTGGATATGTGTGTGTTCCTCTTGCTGCTGGTGATTTTGGTGCTCTGAAGCGTGAGGTAATGGCGCGCCACTCGTAACACAGAACATTATCTTGTTCCAGAACACAGTAGAGGCAGGAATGTTCTTATTCTGCCAAAGAGGAAATGTATTCATGCATTTGTTTTAGCAGGATTACTACAAAGATATGAATTTCAGAACATTGTGGGATAGTTTTGAAATATTTTTTGGGATGTCTATGAAGTTAGTTAGACAATTTTATTAGTCAGTGTAATCCGGTCCAGATCCACAGAAGGATCCTGAATCTGCAGTACAGTAACAAACAACAAAACTCGGATTATGTTCTTTATATAACAATGCAGCGTTTGTGGTGTATATTTCATAGATAATCAGTGCAAAGAGCTTATTTTGGTTGTCGTGCCCTCTTCGGCTGTAACAAATGTGGTCCACTTTCCCATTTCCTGTTGAAGGCATCATCCCTCATCCTACAGTAAATGTGAGCTCCTACATCTGCAGCGTTCCTCCACTGTTTGAGTTTTTAGTTATTTCCGTTTTTATAGAAACAAGATGTAGAATTTTAAACAGCTACCGCTCTCAAATTGAGTCTTTGGCAGTGGCAGCAGACATACGCACGTTTATGAGTGCTTTTCAAAGTGCGTTTGAAATCTCAGCTGTGTGTGTTTGATGTTGAAATGTGTAACTACATCGCACCTTAAGGCAGTTTAAAGAAAACTGAACTTTAAACACTACAAGTTAGTGTAAGTGTGGGTAATTGTCAATTCTCTCTCTCTCACACACACACACACACACAGGATTAATGTGCAGTATTGGATGTTATGTTTCCTGTCCCTATAGATGTATGGAGAGACAAAAGAATCGTTAAGACATCAAGTCCAGTAGTTTACCGTTGCCTATTTTCTAAATGTAATTTTTCAAACTTTCAAACACCACAAATTGAAATCCATTCATCTCCATTGTGGAAGCAGAAGTCTCAATAGTGGATGTGTCAAAACCTGGGCCATTAGATTGGAAACTCTGTACATTGCAGTAGAATGGGGGAAATATGCCTTTATAATACGAGCGAGCTGGAATTAAGGTGCAATTTGCTTCCGACTGCTGGAAACTCGCTGTAGAATTCCTCAGAATCTTGTGTTAAAAACAGCTTTGTCATCATTACCTCTGAATATATGGAGAATTGCTTGTCAGAGAACTTCTCTAATTTGTGAATGAAGAATGAGTCGAGCATACTGAGGGATGAATGCATGCAGCAGAGATGTTTTACTTACGAGAACCACTGCGTATATAAACGTATACACATTATCTAGTTTGAGTGAGAAGCCTGTAAATAATAATCCGGCCCCCTGGGATCTCCTTTGGGACGACTGGAGTTGTCCCTGGCTTCTTCTTGGAGTGCTGCTCCCCCTAGAGTACAGTATGTAAATGTCTCAGCCTACAGCACGCCGCTGATAAACAGGATCTGCTGGAGCAAATGAACTGAATCCATCACACCGCCATTACCCAGGGTTAACTGCTGAAACATTACACACCAGGGTCCCTTTTCTTTCAATCAATTCTCCACATATAGACCTCCACAAGCCCCTGTGGGCGCAACACCAGGGCCTGCACACACTCTAT
Organism: Genypterus blacodes; assembly: GCF_046128005.1. Classification (NCBI taxonomy): domain Eukaryota; kingdom Metazoa; phylum Chordata; class Actinopteri; order Ophidiiformes; family Ophidiidae; genus Genypterus; species Genypterus blacodes. Next base: position 1,783,309 of record NW_027466876.1, read on the forward strand.
TAGCCTGGGCGTAAAATGAAACATACGCTCAATCACGTCTATGCATTCACGCGGAAGTGTACACACATACACACACGCGCAAAAATAAAGAAATAGCTTAAAAGGATGACATTTTAAAAAACAAAACAGCACTTCCGGTCATAAAGCAGTAGCTGCCTGGTGCTTCGTTTCCCTGTGGCACAGGTCAGAGATCAGTTTATTAAGGTGTTGTCCTGCTGAGTGTGTGTGTTTGTGTGTGTGTGTGTGTGCCCCCTTCAATACAGCTTGTCATAATGTAGCCGATAAAGTGCTGATATGGCGGTGGCTGACACTATTATACAACACCACCGGGGAGAAAGATATGGATGGAGGGAGAAGGGAATGAGTGGGTGGATGGATGGATGGATGGATGGACTGGAGTGTGTATATAAGCAATTTGGTGTGGCAACTTTAGATGAGCCTATAATTTGTCAGAGACTGAGTGAGTATGAGAGAAAGGGCAATATGGATGGAAAGCGGTGGATTTTCTGGCAGCAGCCTCTTACTCAGCAGCATGGCCACAAAACATGATGAAAAATGTTGTTGCGATTGTGTGTGTGTGTGTGTGTCTGTGTCGGTGTGTGTGCATGGACATCACATCAGTCTAGAAGGCTCAAAGGGGGAAGTGTGACACCTAGAGGAACATTATATGCAGCATTTTCTCACACTAAGCACTCAGGATTTACCCTCTATACTGTGTGTTTGTTGACAATAATGCATAGACAGTACGACCTCAATACACAGGGTCAAAGCTCTATGTCAGCAAATATCTACACGGCTGAATTATTCTGGACTAAGATAGTAAATCCCTACCAGCATCAGGGTGGCAGCTCAGTAGTTTGACCCCCAGAGAGTTTCCAGGGGAACTCGGTAAAGTTCCCTGACTTTCTGTCTGTGGTACAACTTCTCCAAATTTAATGAGATTCCATGACCATTAGGAAACATGAGCGCCTGTACCTAACAAAATCAATAAGTGAACACCGGCACAAGGGAAAAGCTTCAAAGCGTAGAGCTCAAGGCAGCAGACGACCTAAGTTTAGAGATCACAAACTGTAGCGTGTCCACACATTGATATGCATGATATCCAAAGAGATTAACCTTGAATTGAAGCATTTCTTTTAAACAAATTTCGAGGGCACATGCATGCTCTCCTGCCCTGCATTTCCCAGAATCCATTGCAGTAATCCACAATGTTTTATTTGACTGATACTTGTATGCATGTACTTCTTTGTGATGCAGGGGAAAGTTGATTTAAGCTGCTCCTTCATGTTTCCTATGAAGAACAGAATATATAGAAACAAAATGCCAGAAATATAATATATATCAAAATAAATATGTATAAAATAAATAAATTCATAATTTTAATTGCAATTGTTTTTGGAATAGAAAATAGCCTTTATAGATTCAGATATAGAAAAAATTCAAATTTAAGCTACAAATCTTATTCCAGTTGAGGTTTGCTATGACATCATCACAATATGAAACATTTGGCACAGAGACTTCCTGCCTCTTTTGAAGAGAAAGAAACCTAACGGGGACTTTTTCCATTGTATTTCAAAATACTTTATTAACACACCCTTGTATTTTGACAGCCGTAGCACATTCAGTATTAAAAAGGCCTCACACATATTACAAAACCCAACACATATAACAAACACACTGTGAGCGCACACACACATACACACCAAGGTGTCAAAATGTTACACGTTATATAAAAGCTTTCACTGATGTTAGAAAAAAACAATATGCCACCATAGAAGAGTGTTTCTACAAACATTTTTCTTATGTTACACTACAGGTATTGGTGCCCCATTCTGATTATTGGCGTATATGCAGTTTTTCCAATGGCCTCTTTACATCATCTCCTTTAAGCGGCTGATATTGATACCTTTGTTTAAACGAGTAAGAACTGAAACAACTCGCAAAAGGACGGTTCGGTTACCGACATGGAGGTCAACAAAAAAAGCCACAACAAATGTGAACGACAAACGAGACATAAATAAAAATACTGACTTATCGGTATTTTAAAAAAGAAGGAGAAGGGTTAGAGCCCCGAAGGACAAAGAGTGAAGGAATTCTGATCTGTGTGTTCAGATGAGACGTTGGCAGATACCTGATACAGATCTGATCTAGTTCCACATACGTTCACGGGCTCATGATGCATGTCTGATAAGTGCTACATGTGAGGGGAAACTGGATCAGAATTGGGTCACTTGTACCTGCTGGTAGAATCATGGGATTAGACGCAGAGACGGACAATCTTATTGGCTGATGCGACCTCAATGAGTGATGCTGATGATTACAGCTTACCTATATGACAAAAGTATACGGGTAAGTATGGCAAGGCTTAGCACACTTAATGGCAAGAAATGATAACCCCATGTCTGACTATCTGTAGGAAAGCTGAAGAAGAAATGGAGTGTTGACATTAACGCGCCTTCAGTAGTATCAAGGCCGACCCACAATGCAATCCAAGTGGTTTCAGCGATTCCTACTGTTTTACTGCAGACTACAACCTTTGGCCGGATGAAGTATGGATGCTCGGTTCTGCTCCAGGATGCAACTAAAAGAAAAGGAGATTATTTAAGCTCTGCCTGGAGGACCGCAGCGCCCAAACTGCTGCCGACACGCGCCAGATTTCAAAGTAACGAGTTCTCGCTCTCAGAAAATGTTAAAGTTTCAATTTGGAAAGCAGCCAAGTGAGCAAATCCTGAGCTGCAGTTCTCCCCGCTCAGTAACCACACATCATCAGCCTCCCTCCACATTTATCAGTCAGAATTACAGCTTCCACTTTCTTCTGTTTGCCCTTTCTTACTTCCTTTGTAACAGAAATATGGCGAGTGTGTGTGTCAAAATCAAAACCCTCAGTAACTATGAAGCTTTACAAATCATGCACCTTCGCTTCAACGGTGCGCAGAAAACATTTAGTTTATCTGGTGCCTCTCGTAATGCTTCACACTGGCAATCTGACCTGTAGGTTTGGCAATTTTGGCAACAGGCTCTCAAGCTTTAGTTCCATTGTCGGGGAACACGTGTAAACAAAGCGTAAACGTGCCTGCGCGGCGTTGTTGGCAAATGCCTGAGAGTCGGAACGAAACGGCCTTTGAATTATGCCTCGGACAAAAAGGCGAGTTTGGATCCAAGGCGTCACACAATGAACAATAATTACTCTTATTTTCCCCCCCGTAGTGTTACAATATATATATGAGACAAAACATGAAGAAACATGCCAGAGCGAGTTCAGATGAGGTCCACTCCACATTGGGCACGTAAACACCTGAAAGTGCTCGGCCGCTGATGGGAGCCGGGCTCTGCCTCTGATTAGGTTTGACTGGAAACAACACAAAGGGAAGCCACAGTGGGTCCATGCCAGGAGTGTTAGAGAATACATAGCAAATGCAGCGGTGGAGAATGCCGCTATTCTAAGTGGTCGGGCCCATTCAGAAGCTTTCACAAGGTTGCTCATTGCAAAAGGTCAGTCATTCAGAGGGAGCCAAAGACCTAAGCAATACACCTTCTACAACTCGTAATTTGGTTTTATGCACGGATAGAAAGGAGTCTTAGAAGAGTTTCAAAGAGAGAAAAAAGACGGGGGAAATTGAAAAGAGGGGGTGAGAGGAGGAGAGACGCTTTTTAGAGAAAGGACACAAAACCGTTCGATCCCTTATCTGGAGCAGCGCGACTGCGTTTGTGATCTGTCACTGAGTCACACAGGCGTTTTATGCCCACACAGGGCATGAAGTCGTGGGCTAATGAAGTCAGTGCATCAGAGGCGTGCGACGGCTGCTTTCTGAGTGGGGAGTTTTCCTCCTGTGTGAAGAGAAAATTCAGATGAGGCTTCAAAAGCGGAGAAAGAAGCGAAGACGATACTCAAGACCCTCCGGTCTGAGGCGAGCCTGGGAGTATTTGGCTCCAATCTGCAGCTTTAAGGAAAAACTTTTGCTTTTCTTACCGAGCGTGTCTTCCAAGGAGTTCACCATCACTTTGTTGACCTTCAAAGTCACGTGATCCGCTCTGAAGTAAACACAGTTGAAGCGCGGCGTTATTTTCGGCGCTGAAACAAGCCGGTGTCGATGCTCATTTAAGGTCAGTGCAGCTGCAATTTCTGCACCATTGTTAGTAAGAAGCACACGTTCACACTCAGCTACGGTGGATCACAACACGTATAAATCTTAAAAGAGGACACGCTGTACTGATTTCCATGTTCTATTTTCATTTCAGGCCTATTTTAATGTGCGAGAAAACAAAGAAACAAAGGAACTGCAAACACTGATCCACTTAAACTCTCACATGCTGCATCACCGTGGCACACTGAGTGAAAACAGACCATGTCCATAACCTGCTAAACGTAGGTACAGGCCAAACCCTCATACATCAGGGATGCGTCTACTGGACTTGACAAACTGGGTGCGTTTTTATAGACCCTGAACCTCACGTTTTGCAAAAATCCTGAAACTATTTAAGTTCAAGTTTTCATTTTCCTGAAGTGTGATCTTACCTTGGGACCAAACAGGGGACAGGAGAACGACAGAAACCAACGTACCCTTTGACTTTCTCTACAGCTCCAAGTCTCAGCAAGGCCGCCAGAGCGTTCTTCTGGAGGTCCGACGACAGCGTCTCACTGTATCTTAAGCTGCCTGGGGTGAACATGCGCCAGACGCCAATCAGTATGACAGATAGAAACACACGCAGATCCAGTCCTGGGAATACGTTACGGGGGGGAATACACACCTGCTAGAAGTTGTTGCATGATGAACTTCCGGACGGCAGGGATAAACTGTTTTTCCGTCAGAGCCTCGCTGTTCTCTTCGCACAGGTAGCGGCACACCACCTGGACACACACAGACACACACACACACAGAGTTGGGTAAATCCTCAAGAGTACAGTCCATGGCTTTGTGGATTATTAATGTGTCGGCAGCACCCTCTAGAGGACACCGGCTGTTAAATACACGGTTTCCCTTCCACCACAATTTCTGACACTTGCAGATGACTAAGTGTGTAGAATGTATGACAGCTGTCCTCTCTGGAACCTCCACAGATTTCAATCATCATCATCATTATCACTTTATCTTAGCCTTAAAATGACAGTAAAGATGAATTCCAACTATGTTTCATACAGTAGGCTCATGTTGTGTCACTTTTTCTTGATGAATTGAAGATAAAATCCAGATCTACCAATGCTTTATCAACATTCAATTGATTGGTGTGTTACCTGGTATCCCTGCAGGAAGGGGTCTAGCACCCTGGTGAGAAAGGCCAGCGTTTTGTGTCCCCCGTCGGTCACCTGCACCTCTTGCTCAGTAACGTGCAGCACTCTGGTCTTCTCCAGCAGGTAACAGGCCTCCTCAAAATCCTGCAGAGTGAAAAACAATGAGTCCAGTGCTTTGATGGTGACGTTTACACATTTATCACGGTGAAGTCGTTGTGACCAAACCTGGACTGTAGCTCCGGGACAGAGGATGAACTCATTGGAGAACATGTTTCTCAGGAAGCTGAACGTGTTGTAGACCTCCTCTGGAAAACACACAATGATGTAACACGTAAACACATCATTACAGTCTACTTCAGGGCAAAGACACATAAAAATAGCTCAAATTACATGGATTCAGGTTAACTATTCCTTTGTACACACTTAGAACACCATTTAACTAAAGCGCTCTGCAAATGCTCACATGAAGCTTAGAGAATTAAATGTGGGAAAGCAGACAAACAAACACATCATCATCCCAGACAGCAGAAGAGGGGAGCAGCAGTCTCGGTCTTACGTTTCTGGTTGGAGGAGGCGGCGTTGATGGCTGAAGCCAGCAGCGCCGGTCGGAGGAAGATGTGGAGTCCCTGGTTCCTGTAGGAGGCGCAGGACAGCACGATGACTGCCTGGCTCATGAGCGCCTCCTCCGGTGTGATGGAGCTTGGTCCTCCTGCTTTGGAAAGGTGTTTTGTGAGCAGAAGCAAATGACCACAGACAAGAGACCGATATTGAACACACACCTTGTTCTCCTGATGCGAGCTTGACCCTCCCCTCAGAGGTCGCCACAAGACCGTGATGCAAGGACAGACTGGATGAAACCACCTCAGACGGAGGCATGTGATCTGGAGGAGAGGAAGAGAGTCCACAGAATTAATTGAGAAATGAGGATGAGGAGCGGAAAGGGAGAAACGTTGAATCCCGAGTCGTACCAGGCCAGTGAAGAAAGGCCCCGTACTGCCGGAAAAGATCCCTGAGCCAGACGACTTGTTCCGTCAGTTCTTCCACCGTCATCCCCCGTTCCTGCCGTGCCGCGTGGCTCTGGAGCAGCAGGGAGGCCAGGAGCACCCACGGCTTCAGGACCATGTTCTCTTCTTGAGCCCGCACCAGCCTGTAGGCAGAGTCGTTAACGAAGGTCTGGATCTCCTCGCCGGGCTTCCTGGGAATGTGTCTGGAAATGGAACGCTCATCATCAGAATCCTCAAGTCTAGACTAGTTTACTACACGTCAAAAGCGCATAAAACGTGGATTCTCTGGTGGTAATGAAGGTAGTGGTGTGGGCATACTGCACCTTGGCAACAGGTTGAAATTGCAGCGGTTCACTCTGCCCTCAGCTAAACTTCTGACCGACACAGGTTGACCAAAGTACACATGGATACTTCCGTAGTCTTCACTGAGGATCTTTCTGGCTTTGAACAGACCCTAGCAGAAGCAGAAGCATTACAAATCAGTCCAAACTCAGTCCAAATTAGGTGTTTTAGGTCATTGAAGAGGTCATTCAACACGTGCTGACCGATGTGGACTCTTTGGGTTTGGGCACACCCAGCAGCTCCCTTGCATAAAGTGCCTCCTCCAAGACCCGCTCATAGCTGATGCTGACTGGGACCAAGCTGATGTCAAAGACCTCCCCTTTGAAGAACGGCTCCATCACGATATTCAACAGACCTGAGGGGAGACGCATGAAAAGAGACAAAAAGAGATTTTATTTGAAGATGTACGTTAAAAAAAGGATGTACCTTTGAAAAAATAAATACAGAAAACAGAAAAGTGTAAGGTGATATTTTAAAATAGCAAATTTCAAGTCAACAGCACCTTTAGAAAATATATTTACTGAGACAAATGGTGACATGTTCAACACCTATTTGTACCCACTGTATGTAAGGACTTCAGATGAGACATTTATCTCTGTAACACACATACAAGTCCTAACAGTGACGGGGAAAATCCCTGTATCTCTGACGCTCGGGAAGTTTGGGAACAAAATGATCAAATAAAACAAGCGGATTGAAGGCCAAATATATGAAAACAAGGACAAAGGGTAGAGAAAATAAAAACTTTCCTTTCGGGAAGAGCACGAAAACATAATACATTCATAAAGGTAATAAACGCTTACAATTAATAACAAATTATTTTGTTAGATGAACAGTTCAACATAACACATGTAGATGTTCGACAGGTGAACTGCACCTCACCCAATTTTGGAGTTAAAGACTTGGAGGTTCGGCTTCTGGTTCCCTCGAGGAAAAACTCGACAGGAGCAAATCCATTCTGGGGTAGAAAAATGCAAAGACAAAGACAAAATCTAACTTAGTTTCATCCGTTTCCATCTGTTCCATTTGCATGAGAGAATGTCCTTTAACTGCGACAGTCAGCATTGGTGGCTGCACCTTGTTCATCTCAGCGGCACATGAACATCATCCACTGACTCAAAATGCAAAGCAGAAATAAGCTGATTTCTGTGTCCTTGTTTTCATTAAGGGATCCATTTTGAAGCCGTAGCAATGGTTTAATGTTGTGAAACACACAAAGATCCACTTCTACTCTCATCTGCCGTAGCACTGTGGTGCACAGTGATTGGATAAAAACGCCAAGAGCTTTTTGTCTTAAAACCTGACTGACTAACAATGGTCCTAAGACAAAATGTGAAAGGTAAATCTTAAGCAAAGACATTCAAACACTTAAAGATAAAGCAGTGTCCTCACCTTGAGCATGGCCTTGACGTACTCGGAGAAGACGGCCCAGTACAACTTATCTCCCCCAAATGACCTTCGGATGAAGAAAGCCCCAGACATACGCAGCATCTCTCCGACTATCTTCATCGCCATGAAATCTGTAAGTGTATGTGCAAATACGTCACGCTCAGAAACCCTTAAACACATAAGATATGATCGTTCTTCCCGTGCTGTGCTTACCCATGCCGGCGGCAATGACGGGCAGGGCGAGGTCGTAGGTGTACAGGAGGTACGACATCAGCAAGAAGTCCATGTAGCTACGATGGCTGGGCAGCAGAACCACAGGGTGCTCGTGAATGGCCTGCTGGAGCTGACAACAAAGCGAAGGAACCAACCATGTGGGTGTGTTGTCCTTTGAAGTCCAAAGGGATCTGCCTGTGCATTTGTACTCACTCTCTGGATGCCTTCCTCGTTGACACAGATGCTCCTGAAGAGGGTTTTGAAGGCCTTGCTGAGAGCGAAGGCAAAGAAGCGAACAGTGCTGAGTTGCAAGCGTTGAGCCATCTCCTCCAAGATGGACGACGCCTCCTCCTGGATGACCTCGGCGGCCTCGCCCGTTTCTTTGGAAAGCTTGAGACATTAATTAATTGAGACACACATTAATTCAGTGGTTCTCAAAATGTTTCTTTCTCTACACTTGCTGGGGACACTGTATTAAACCCAGCACCGATTTTTTTTTTTTTGCGCACGCGGGCGCCGGGAACGTGAGGTTACAGGGGGAGTTACAGGGGGTACGATATTAAACTCTGTAACCAATATTGCGCACGCGGGCGCCGGTAACGTCACGTCAACACGTCTTTGCTTTAAGATTATTTCCGGCCACCGGGACCACTGTCCGAAAGCACCAGCGTGTCTGGCGTCCCCTGTAACTCCCCCTGAAGCCTCTGGTTACAGAGGGGTTACAGGGGGAACAATATTAAACCCGGAGCCAGTTTTGCGCGCGCGGACAGTGGTCTCACTCAGCAGGAAAACTTCTGATCTATAAAAGGGGGGCGCGAAAGAAAAAGTTTGAGAACCACTGTTATAGGGCCAACATCAGGTTGATTTTATATAGAATGAGCCATGCTCACTCAACCTTGGCAGCAGATTGGGACATTTAGGTGAGAAATATTCCAGTTTGGCCTTAATACATGCAAATATTCTGACAACTGAGCTCAATACTACATTTCAGTGCCTTCCATCGGCTTTAAAAAGCACCCGCGTCATTCCAAAGTACCTGTTTGATGACATAACGGATCTGATCGGACTCCAGCACCATTCCGTTCAGCGTGCTGCCTTTACAGGGAGCGATTCCTTTGTACATGACCGGGGTGTAACATTTGAGGGCGTATCGGAGGTCACTGGTGGCTCTCCTCTCCTCCAACATGTCCTCAAAGTCATCTCGTTTCTTCAGCATAGGGTCTCTACGCTGTGAACAAGAAGAAAGACAACATCACACTAGATTATGGCCAGATGGAGATTCATTCATACTTGTGCAGTCCTAATTCAAACAAATGTGTTGATCATGACGTGTTCGACCCAAAACATTTTCTTCTTCTTCATGAATAATTTGTTGTATTGGACTATAATATGTTGACAATTTCTTTCACGTTATTCCATTCAAAAAAAGTTGATATCGATGTTTAATTGACGAGAATCACGCGAGAGTTGTCGCGTCCTACTCGGCTAGGCACGCTAAATCGGTTACCTATCTCTCTATGAAGGATGGCTACGATGTGGAACCCGCTTTGCAATATTGAATTATTAAAAATGTTTACATTATTGCCCCCTTTGTTGTCAAATTGCACGCTACTAATGTCTTATTTAACTTAAACTGTAACCAAGACGCAGACAACCGCCGAGTTGCCTGAAATGTCAAATGTCAACGATAAGGAGTTAGCTTAGCCAGTTTAGCAACGTAGAAAGGGAATATACGTACCGAATAAACAACTTTTGACGCCATACTTTGTTACACTTTGCAACACATCCACAACTTAGGCTTCAGTCACATACGCCGGCGAGAGAGTTCGTGCGGTCCGGCACTTTAAAAAAGAAAAGAAATTAACACATGAAGTACTTCGCATGGGCGTGACAGCGGCCGCTTCCGTGTTTCCTGCAGGGTGTACGTGTCGATACCAGAATCATCGATACCGCAAGGAGCCCACGTTACCCTGCTAAAGTCAAATATGTCAGATCTTTTGTGTTGTCATTTGTGTCATGAATTGATCGTTTTCCCTCAGTGTGATTGTAGGGACCCATATGGAATATCTGCTGTAATAGTACTACTTAATATATTATAGGATTTGAACCAAGCTCTTAAGTACCACTGCACTACAAGTGTAATCGCTATCATACATGATTCAATATGTGCAGTGCGTAATTAGAAGTATTATATGTCGTATTTCTAACCCCAAGTATTTTCAATGATTGTATTTTATTGTATTCAAGTATTTTATTTCATGTTATGCGTCTCTGTACACAATATCATCATCAAAGCTGTTTTTGCCTGAGTGACTTTTGATCTGCAGCACTCACAGGTCAGACTGGCATTAATGAGATGCAGAACAAAAAGTACAGGTCAATATGTACAAGTAAACGTTTCTGGACAACAAATACATGAAGTTTTTCTCCGATATGCTTCCCTCAACTGACATTTGTGAGCAGTAGTACGGGCTGAAAACCCAAACATGCTAGATTTACATACAGATTAATGAATTAACCCATCTGATAATAATCTGGTGTTAGGCTCAAGTAGCTGCGAGTGGGAAAATTATGACAGCAGCAAAGATGTGGCCAGGCAACAGGAATGTGCCAACTTTTCCACAGCTCCATCCCTTTACTGCAGTACACATGGGGTAGTGATGTTGTTGACCTCACATTTCAATCTTGATTCATTTGTTCTACATAAAATGATGGCTGTACTCCATTATATAAATAGAAAACACAATTATACAATGAAAAGGCAACAGTTCCAGTATAATGTATTACATCTTTAATTTTTTGCAAAACAAGACTGAATACAGACAAGCCTGGACTGAGGCAAAGGAATCTTAGTCCTCTCCATGCAGCGTGCAGTGTTGCACACGAGCAGAACCGGCCGAACCCTTCCCAAGACATCTGATAATGGAATGTACCATTCCCGTGTTCACACAATATACCACTCCAACTTCTAAAACTCGGTGCAACAGGGTACGTGTTAAAACAAAATGTGCTGTCACCATGAACTTTTTACAGCAAAAAAACAAAACCGCTTTTCTTATTTAAAGTCTTGCAGGAATATCGCTCCGGAACACAAGACCGACACTGGTCCACCAGACAACATGAAAGACAAAATTTCTCAGTTACTGCAGTTAAGGATGAACAATTGTAAAGTGAGGCTTAAGTATCAGAAATTTAATCCACTTCTTCCATGCGCGAAGCATCGTCCTCCCCATCGCCTTCTAGTGGCGGGATCTCTTCTGGGGCGGGTGCGGCGGTGACTTCCTCTGTTGGGACCTCGTCGTCGTCGATTCCTGAAAGTGGAACAGAAGTGAACAGTTCATTAAACAATGAAGCGCACTACATATTTCCAGTTAAAAACCATGGTTGCATTTACAGCACGTTCAGTTAGTGTGTGGCTTTTGTGGCCTTACCCAGTCCGAGCTTGATCATTCTGTAGATGCGGTTGGAGTGGGTCTGTGGGTCGTCCAGGGAGAAGCCGGAGGACAGCAGTGCGGTTTCGAACAGCAGGATGACCAGGTCCTTCACGGCCTTGTCGTTCTTGTCGGCGTCGGCCTTCTGCCTGAGGGTCTCCACGATGGGGTGGTCTGGGTTGATCTCCAGGTGCTTCTTGGCCATCATGTAGCCCATGGTGGAGTTGTCCCTGAGTGCCTGAGCCTTCATGATCCTCTCCATGTTGGCCGTCCAGCCGTAGGTGCTCGTGACAATGCAGCATGGTGATGAGACCAGTCTGTTGGACACTGTCACCTGTGGGGAGATGCAATAGCACAGCACGTTAAGAGAGCACAATAACCCACAGACATTTTTAATAGGAGGGTCAAATCCCGGTTAATGAAGCATGCAGCAGACGTGTTAGAACAGCATCTAAAAAAAAACAAAACAACCACATCCAAGTTTTATTAAATTGTCAGATATGCCAATTTTGCATTTGAGACCAAATCCATATTAGCACAACCTCTGGCCAATCCATATTCACTCCTGGTTAATGTTTTGCTCAAAGTTTCTCACACTTAAAAAATATTAATGCAGGCATTTTGTTGAATCAAACACATTCAGTTCTTCACTCTTAAACTGGTCTATCAGCATCTAAATGAGCAGGCGTCTTCTAGAACCCACATCAGCTAAAACAAACACTCGGCAAACAGTGACCGAAGTCACATCACACGTCACAGGAGACTTTAGCAGCCACCCGCTTGCTTCATTGACTCACCAGATTACAAGTTAGGACCAGTTAGGGAACCTGTCAAACAGAAACTGTCAGCTGCAGTGATGATTTCAGAAGTTACCACACCTTGTACGGAAATAAGCCCTTAGAAAATGAGGCTCAAAGGCTCAGCGCACTGACCTTCTCCACTTTCTTGTCAAGGATCTCCTTCATGAGTTTGCAGAGGTTCTCGAACTTGGTCTTGTCCTCCTCCATCTTCTTCTTTTCCTCCTCATCCTCAGGGAGCTCCAGGCCCTCTTTGGTGACAGAGACCAGGCTCTTGCCATCAAACTCCTTCAGCTGCTGCACACAGTACTCGTCGATGGGCTCTGTCATGTACAAGACCTCGAAGCCACGCTTGCGGACGCGCTCCACGAAGGCAGAGTTGGCCACCTGATCCTTGCTCTCGCCTTTGGTAAACAAAAGAATAAGCGTCAGGATTACAAAGAAGTACTGCACCAACTCTATATCCCATTTGCTTGTTGTCCAAGCCCGAGTCTAAAAGAACAGCTACCAGATGCCATCTTCTCCAAGCCTACCAGTGATGTAGTAGATGGACTTCTGGTTGTCCTTCATGCGGGTGAGGTACTCTGTGAGGGAGGTCATCTCATCTCCAGACTGAGAGCTTTGGTAGCGGAGCAGCTCAGACAGCTTCTTACGGTTCTGAGAGTCCTCATGGATGCCCAGCTACAGAGAGACACAGTACTTGTTACCAAGAGGTCCACATGGCAAAAAGCTGAACTACTGTTTAGAAAAATTCTTTACATTACAACACATCTATACACAATGACTACAGCGGGACAAGCCGACAAGAAGTCTTGCAACTACAGCACTACTATGCAACTTGCTTTAGTCTGCAGTACACTAGTGCAGATACAGGAGAATTCTACTTTCTGATCAATAACTCCACATTACGCAAGTGTAGGAGAATATAGGGAAAGACCGCTAGGATAAGCACTAATACTATTCAGTCATGACCTACAGCCAAGAACTGATGAAATGTACTGAGTGAATCACCAGATTGAAAATAATTTTATGTAAACCTTCAAAATCCATGGAGGCACTGAAGGCAGAAGGGCAATGTGAAAGATCTTTCATTAGATGGAGAAAAAAGAAAGACTTTGATGGTTAATTCATACTTTGTCGCAGACATTTTACGCTACCTTGATGTTCTTGGAGAAGGCCTCGTAGAACTTCTTGTAGTTGTCCTTGTCTTCAGCCAGTTCGGCAAAGAGCTCCAGGCATTTCTTGACGATGTTCTTGCGAATGACCTTGAGGATCTTGCTCTGCTGCAGCATTTCTCTGGAGATGTTCAGGGGCAGGTCCTCGGAATCCACAACACCACGTACAAAGTCTGGAGGGGAAAGAAGCACAAACGAGAGTTTATTAGATCACATTACAAATGAATGTTTATGGATTTTGGATACTATGCAGTGAAGAGGAATGACAGACAAGTAGTGTCAGGTTGACTTACTCAAGTACTCTGGGATGAGCTCTTCACAGTTGTCCATGATGAAGACTCTCCTGACGTACAGCTTGATGTTATTCTTCTTTTTCTTGTTCTCAAAGAGGTCAAAAGGTGCGCGACGAGGGATGAAGAGCAGGGCCCTGAACTCAAGCTGGCCCTCCACTGAGAAGTGCTGTGGAGTAGAGAATCACTGGTTAAGGGGTGTCTATTGAGAAATCTATTATTCATGAATATACAAGCCGAAGGCCAAAGCATGTATGCAAACAGCTTTTGCGTCCCGTTACCTTGACAGCCAGGTGATCCTCCCAGTCATTGGTCAGACTCTTGTAGAACTCCCCGTACTCCTCGTTGGTAATGTCATCAGGGTTTCTGGTCCAGATGGGCTTGGTCTTGTTCAGCTCCTCCTGGTCAATGTACTTCTCCTTGATCTTCTTTTTCTTCTTCTTGTCCTTATCTTTGGAGTCTTCTTCGTCATCTGAGCCGACATCCTCGATCTTTGGCTTGTCCTCACCTTCCTCCTTCTCTTCCTTCTCCTCTTTCTCTGCCTTTTCCTCCTCAGCCTCGTCGTCACTGATCTCCTTGTCGCGTTCCTTCTCCACCTAGGAAGGAAGGAAGGGAATGGATTTTAATTTAAGACAATGTTTAATTAAGACAATACACATTTATGCAAAACTGAAAGTTGAAGCATAAAATTCAAGCAAATGTTAATACTTACGAACAGGGTGATGGGGTAGCCAATGAACTGAGAGTGCTTCTTCACAATTTCCTTGACCCTCTTCTCCTCAATGTACTCTAGCTGATCTTCCTTCAGGTGCAGAATAATCTTTGTTCCACGGCCAATATGCTCCTCTGGGGAATTAAGAATTGCACATTCGTGAACGTGTGATATCATGAATGTGATGCCGAGGCAGACAACATTGTCCACACAAAAAGGTCGTCTTCCCATCAGTCGCATACAATAATTGTCTTGACACCATTTGACCACCTTTTCAAATGTAGGTTTTAACGTCAAAGCAATGTCTGCGATAGTGACACACGAAGCCATTACAGGTAAGAAACAACTTGCTACAGTTATAACATACCACGGACTAAGTTGGTAGTAGGTTTCTATCATTATATAAGATGATAAAACCTAAGGCAAGTGACCCTGCACACACTGTACATGGCCAATTATTTGTATAGGGCATTATTCTGAGATCAATTACACGGGTTGCTTACAGGATCAAATCTATATTTGTGTTTCAGGCGGCAGGTTTCCTGAAACCTCGGACAATGACTTGCTTGGTCTCTGAAATTTAACCCCAAATGAAAATTGAGCCCATGAACAATAACATTGTATAAGCATGTCGAGGCCTCTACAGTAGCATCTTTGTAGCAAAAAAAAAAAAGGGAAAAGCTTTTTGAAGAGGTAATAATTCACATACCCGTGTCAACCTTCACTGTGAATGAGCCTCCAGCAGATGACTCCCAGGCGTACTGCTCATCATCATTGTGCTTGGTGATGACAACCACCTTCTCGGCAACCAGGTAGGCAGAGTAGAAGCCCACACCAAACTGACCAATCATAGAGATGTCAGCTCCAGCCTGTAAGGGACACGGTTATTGTTAATTTGTAGTCTTCCAAGTGACAAAGTATCCAAGCTCATTGCATTTTCAGTTAAAACTACAGCGTATTGTTAAAAACAAGTCCGGTTGTTTTCACACATCTGTAATCTAAGACTGAAGATTCTTAGACTTATACTTTGTAGTACCTGCAGGGCCTCCATGAAGGCCTTGGTGCCAGACTTGGCAATGGTTCCCAGGTTGTTAATTAGGTCAGCCTTGGTCATGCCAATTCCAGTGTCGATGAGGGTCAAGGTGCGCTCAGCTTTGTTGGGAATGATTTCAATCTTCAACTCCTTGCCACTGTCCATCTTGCTGGGCTCAGTCAGACTCTCATAGCGGATTTTGTCCAAAGCCTTTGAAATACACAAGATTTGATTTAATTCACATTCAACAGTAACTGGTGTGAGAAATCTCTTTATTCAGACAACAATGGCACTCCCTTATTTTAAAATAAATTATTAAACTTGCCCTCGCAGCCCAAGCCCACTAAATGCATTCAAATATCATAGATCTTTATTCCTGCAGACTTACATCAGAGGCGTTGGAGATCAACTCCCTAAGGAAGATCTCTTTGTTGGAATAGAAGGTGTTGATGATAAGGGACATAAGCTGAGCAATCTCTGCCTGGAAGGCAAAGGTCTCAGCCTCCTCCTCTTGGTGCATTTCTTCAGGCATCTGCACAGAAAACATTGAATGGCTCATCAAAACAAATACAAGTAATCGACTAACTGAAGGGGCGAAACAGTTCGGTACAATGCGAAGGTTTAGCGACACACGACGCAATTAGCTCATTTATAATGCAATCAAGTCAACTCGTTATGGGTTATTCGTAAAACCGCTTCATCGATTTGACCAAATCCACACCCGGTTTCGTCACATTAAGCCACATAGTTACTACATAGCAGCGGAACCAACATGGCGTCGACCGACAGACAATGGACACGGACAACACGTGCTAGGAAACGGCATAGCGGCGAAAATCACAGCATTGCCGGTATTAAATGTAGTATAATGTTTGCCTTTTCTGTTAAATAAGTTTTAAAGCACTGGCTTTGCTGGGAGAGGACAGCTGACGGGCATTTGAAGCGTCCCCAAACACACCGTCGCAGGAATGACTGTCATTTCAGTCAAATGTGCTCACGAGCACGAGTCAGGGCAGGAGCCGGACACACTGTAGTCATGTATCGCTCCTAACATCCTTTTATCAAACACACACACACAGCAAAGTCAATTGGAAATCAGAATTAGCCGAATAGAGTAAAATAGATCCCCACTTTAATTTCTCTTCTCGGTTTGACTGTAACATAGATTATAAAGCGATGCAAGAACAGAATATACGCCGTCATCTTCACAACACCTGCCTCGGCCTAAAGACGCAGAGTGCCGCATTTTCGTTGCAACAACAAGACGGGCTGTGTGTTGCCCCCTGGATAGATCGCACAGGAATATGACTGTATGCATTACATTATACCAGGATGGTTATTTACACTAACGGCAAGAACCTTAACACATACTGTGCAAGCTATAATGACGACTAGTCTTTCGCCACCACCAGGACGTTAAGCTCCATGCTGGGTGACCAAAAAAATAAATTCTAAAAAGATAATGGTAGCTCCTACACGCATATGTAACACTGACATACATACCTTGTGTTTTTCGGTGACTTTTCTTGAATAAAATGCAACCAATGTAGTGTCCCTACTGCTCTCTGACGCAGGGAAATGCAAAGGGACTTCCTTTTAATAAACCGGAATCTTTATAGCCATGCGTTTCAACGTGCGGCAGTATCCCTCCGCAGACTCGTAGCATAAGACTTTCACTAAAAACTGGCGTATGGGTAAAAGACAGCGCTGAAGCTGCGAAACATTTTGTTTAAAGGTTACAGATGTCAGGATTGTTGTCATGCATTACTGTTAATGTAATTAGGTCGTATGCTTATTGTTACAATCTGCTCCCTCAGATAGTTATCAATTGCAGTTTGCAGTCAAATATGGCACTAGATGCAACTTAGAGCTTTACCTGTACATTTGCATAAAATCTGCATGCTTTTTATGGATAATTTCCTAAATGTATGTGTTTCTTACATCAGTTTGTGCCTCAGTGCAAGCTATCTTGTACATCTTACAGCAATAAAATCAAAACACATTTTCGAAGTGACGCTACCCTTGCGGCAGTTTTACTCAGAGGCTATGTTTTTAGTGACAGGTTAGACCCAATGGATGCCACCGTATGATGTTGAAAGAGAAATACCAGCACAGTTATATGAAATAAAGTTCACTCAAAACACAAATGCGTCATTTTCCATCGTATGAGAGTGGTAATGTGCGGGGGTCTGTTTGAGCTCACGGAGGAATACGTGAAGGCGAATGGGTGTGCTTCGTTTCTTCTAGCACTTTCCATGAAAAAAAACCCGCCTAAATGTTACGTCACTAGCTTGTCAGATGCAGGATTCAGTCTCAGTCTGTGCACCGCAGCTGCTGTCAGAGACCCAATACCTACAACACAACTCCATGGTTACAGCAAACATCTTAAACAAACGTCTTTTACTACATAGGGGCGACGGCTACAATAGAATGCATGTTTTTTAAATGAGAAGACGGCCATTTTCACAATCATTTTATTTATTATTTTCCATTTGTTTACAACATATCAGGCTGTACGGTTAAAATGGTCGGTAAAGGTCAAATGTGTATGTATCGTAACGAGCCCCTTACAGTTAATCTTGTCCTGTGACATTCATACATTATAATTAATCCCCGAAAGCACGGTATAATATATATTATATTCATAAATCCCAGGAGTAAAAACTTCATGATTCTGCCCATTTCAAAGCTACAGCGACACGGTTTTAAATCATTACTAATTGTTACCCCTGTTGTGTTTATTAGATCATCATATTAGAATGGTTCAATGGTGATTACGCGTAACTAAAGCTGTATTAATGTTGTCGTTCTTAGTTGTAGTAGCGGTAGTAAACGTATTCCTACCATGTTTCTTTTCATCTCCGTAAGACGGGTGCACCCGGTACCTAAAACAAACGCACTTCTTCTAGCCTCGTAACGTGAGGCGTTTGCGTCAATGTTTGTGAAGGCCCGTGACCAGCAGCCCCCGTGCTCACTAGCCACCGTGCTCGCTAGCCAACATTTGTAACGATAGAGAGCCTTTCACACCCAACAGCCCGCCGTGTGTTTGTTCCCTTTCATACAGTCTGGTTTGGGGTAGGTAAACACGGACATATTTACATTCATTCAAAATACCTAACTAGCACACTAAAGTTAGTTTTACTTGTAAGATAGTAGCAGAACTAATGTTAGCTTAGCCTTGTTTTAGCAGTGCCGGGTCGGTAGCGTGCTTAGCTAATTTACGCTACTCGTGCTGTGGTAATGTTAATCGGGCTCATTAACCCTGACAATAACAAGTAGCGCGTTTGCACCTAATTAACCACATTATAATATGTCACACTACAACAAAGTCACAACACACGAGTCGTAGAGCTTCGTGATATTATTTAGCACGTTGCTAACGTTAACAAGGCTAAGCTAACTCAATTAAACTTTATAGCTCAACAGCATAAGTCAATACTAAGGTACTGACTTAACACGTTACGTAACCCAATGATGCTCTGTCAGTGAAAAGTAAAGTCAATTTAATTTCTTATTTGGCATCAACAGTTTGTTTGTCACCTAAATGTAGCGTGTGCTGCAACAATACATTATAACAATGTAGCGTGTGTGTTATTCGCGCTTTCTTCCCCAGGTCGGCCCTTTCTTCACCGAGCATGTCTTTCCCCCCGCATCTAAACCGGCCGCTGTTGCCCCCACCAGGGATACCCCCGCAGTACGCCGGCTTTCCTACAGGTAAGCTCCATTACAAACACAAGTCAACATATGGGACACTAACAGTCTCCATGTTGGAGAAGTGGGCTCCATACTCACTGTAGTTTGTGGCAGGTCTGGCTTCCTCTTGAAGTTAGATGTGTCACTTCTTGGGGTAAACCTTTAGATCGTTCAATTAAAAACCTAAAACTTACAAAAGTATTAGACGAGGTGCCTAAATAAAAGCTTGTGATGCCATCAAACTAATAAAGTGAAGTCACCAGACAAAGTGATGGCATCCAATAAACAAGAACACATTGATTTTATCCAAATTAACTGATTTGCATCAATGATGTCACATTTATACATTACTACTTATTAGGCTTCATCTCTGGTTCATTATGTGGAGAGTTATAACAATGTAACCACTTCTGACCCCCTGCCTTGTTGGTGTTTGCAGGAGCGCCAATGATCCCAGTTCACATGGGCATCATGACACCCACTCCCACACTAATGGTGCCAGCCTCTGTGTCGGTGATCAGTAAGCCTGCTGTACCAAAGAAGGACATCATTGCTATGCGAGCCAGAGAGAACGATGAGAACAGTGGACCCACAACCACGGTGTTTGTGGGTAACATATCGGAGAAGGCTTCAGACATGCTGATCAGACAACTGCTGGCGGTAAGGGACAAGTGGAGATTAGTAAAGACACAAGTAGTGGTAGTAGACAACAGAGCACTCCGAGGGTAATGGGAAATATGTCTGTGACTTGCCAAAGCATCCTTATTTATTGCAGTCACCTGTCAAAACTGCACTGTAGTTGAACAACATCTGCTTGAGTCACATACTCTTTTTCTGTCTATTCATTCTACAGAAATGTGGAATTGTCCTGAGCTGGAAGAGAGTTCAGGGAGCCTCCGGCAAGCTTCAAGGTAAGAAGGAAAACCCCATCAGAGTAGAAAATGCTTCCATTCACATGCCAGTGTGGCTGTAATTTTCCCTGATGTTATTACGGCAGGGTTTCCCCTAGGATTTGTCGTCCTGTGGGTTGGGGGCCCTGGTGCAGTGCAGGGGGTTTAGTTTGCTTTACCCAGATTGAGGTCTGCAGACATTGGATGCAAGCACACTTCAATGTATCCCTTAGAAACCTGTATGACCATGTTTATTAGTTCTACTTATTCATTTATCAAACCTATTTATTTGAACAATTTTCATGTTTTGCAGCCTTTGGATTTTGTGAGTACAAGGAGCCAGAGTCCACATTGCGATCTCTGCGGTTGCTTCACGACTTACAGATTGGAGAAAAGAATCTACTGGTGAAGGTGGACGCCAAGACTAAAGCTCAGCTGGATGAGTGGAAAGCCAAGAAGAAGATGGCTAATGGGGTAAGAATCTGTTTCTAGCTGTAGAAGAATACTGAGAAGAGTATTTCAGTTTGGTGTAGGACAATTCTCCCGAGATCATTTTAGGGGTGGGGGGGGAACAAAACAAAAATGGACCGAATGTATTCATCTCAAATCTGGGATTCTTTTCCCCTGTTCCAGCAGAAAGAGAAAGCCGCGGATGGAGGAGAGGATGAGGACGAGGTTCTGGATGAGGATACTAAGAAGAAGGATCAGATCATTAAAGGCGCAATTGATGGGTTGATGCGAGAATATGCCGCTGAGCTCAACGCGCCCTCGCAGGATGATGAATCGCAGCGACGCAAGAGAAAAAAAGAGAAAAAAGAAGAGGTAACACTCACTACAGATGACTTCCCTCTGTGTCCAACTGCTTTTGGCATTGAACTAAGAATTGACTTCTTCTCTGGTGTTCTTTTCCCACAGGACGACATAAACACTATTGATATGGAAGAGGACAAGAGAGACCTGATTTCCAGAGAGATTAGTAAATTTCGTGACACCCACAAGGTATAGTGCCTCTTTTGATTTTGTAGTTGACATTCCAGGTCTTTGGGCAGCAGCTGCTCACATAGCTCACTTCAGTAGTTGTGCACATTTAGCTATAATTGACACAAAGCTTGTCTGAGCTCAAATAACTTGCCTACTTTATTATAAATTGGTTATTTAAGATAAATTGGCAACTCTTAAAATTTCACCTGAACTTGTCCCATATGATATGAAATGCTTCATGTTCAATGTTCCAGCACTACAGATTCAGGCTGATAGCTAGTATTTCTGTCACCTCAGCCAATTTGACACGTTTGCCCACTGTAGCGAAACACTAGAGCGACCATTACAGATCCATTCTTCATTCATCACACAAAAATGCATGGAGAAGATGTAAAGTTACTTAAAAGCTAATCTATTCATTAAACCCCACCATTATGATAGTGATCATATGGTGACTAAAGCAAGATGAATCTCAGAGCTTTGGAAAAAGTTGCGAGGATAGGATGTAAGTATCAGCCTTCTTTTACTTTATACATATACTGGGCGTCCCCCCTCTTGAGGACTTGCATAGGGGCAACTGTGCTGCACTTTGGTGAGTGTCGGCCCAGGCCTGCGGTGCTCTTCACCCAGTCAACCATATTGTATGTATAGATGCCCCCCAAGCTTAATAACGTGACAACAGCGGTGGCGCCTGGCAGCTGGAGAGTCAGTGAACCTGTGCGAGTCCTCTAAACAATGGTCTGTCTTACTGGTGTTCATGTTGAAGCGCGCAAGACTCTTGTCAATAACCACTGCAAGTGACTTTGGCTTGAAGCCTTTATAATGCTAGTGTGGGGGGGGCGCCCTCTCCACAGCAGCACACCGATCTGAAGACTGGCAAGGTACGTGCTCGCCTCGTTGTTGTGAACTCTTCCCCCCTCCCCCCTCTTCTCTCTCTCTCTCATTCTCCATCAGTGTGTGAGATACGCTTTCAAGCGATTATTCTAAAATAGACGAGGCGAAGCTGCAGTCCGCTTTTCAAACAACGCATTTGTCGATTAATCCAAGACAAAGCGACACTCATCAAAACCACATTCTGCACATCCTGTGTGAGCTTACATATTGATAACAAAACGTGCCACTGCCGTATTCATTGTCCATTAAAAAATTAGCAACCACGGAAATTTAATAACTGATAGACTGCGAGCTACTACGTTTTCTGCACTGAACAGAAAGTGAAGTTTATCAAGCTGGGGTGTAGACACTGCAGAGAGGTAAGTACAAGGAACCAAACCAGATGTGAAAACAAGTACCTGACAGGGAAGTGGTACAGAAACTGCCCGACTCAAAGCACATGACATGACAGCACCCCGGAACACCCGCTAAATAAATACAAAGCAATTCGTATTTATGCTCATTTTAACACCCACCCCGCCCCCTTCCCTCTTTTCTCGCATCATTAGTTTCTATCTCTTGAGTGGCATTAGACCCAAGGCTTTTAGATTATAGTGGTTGTATTAAAAGTCCTGCACTCGTTTCAAATGATTTACAAATAGTTTTCAGAGTAATTATGTTATTCTGAGCTTAATAGAAACGACAGAGCTCATTTTTCTATTTAATAGTCCCCATTACACCCATTCAATCTAAGCACGTTTAAAATAGAACACTCAAAGCCTTGTGTTTGGTGTGGATGAAGGCAGAGTTGTGATGCGTGTGTCTGAGTAATAAGTCATGAAGAACTGCTGAAGACTACCCAAGGGGTAAGACCGCTTCTACAATTTCATATATCTGTACAGAAATGTGACTGTTATCAATGGAACCATGACTTTGTTTTAGCATTGTACCCATTGGTTGTTGATGTTGTTATTCAGATGATGATGATGATGCTTAAGAAAGAGAGAAACCCATAACGTTTTTCCCTTGTATACCGTGTGACCTGCTTTCCTCCCAGGCCTAACTTAAAAGGCTTGTAGGGGCAGCGAAGGGCTGAATCCATACAGTAGTTCAACACCTGTAAGTCACAAACAACTAGTTCGCCAAAAGACTGACGGCTTTTTTTCTGTTTTTTGTTTTCCTTGTACTGAGAAGAGGACTCTTAAGGAGAGAAAAAGCATTGGCCTTTGCAGCGCCTTTTTCTCGTTTATGAATGCCTCAACTTGGATCATGTCCCACAGATCCTAAAGAGAAATAAGTGGTTTCCAGTTACACTCGTGCTAAAAATTTCTCTTTTAAAAAACAAACAAGGATGGAGCTACATCGGCTGCATCACATTGCTTTAGATCCATGATGAAGCTCTCCGTGTGAGGGGGAGCATTTTGATCATTGCAGAACTTTCAGTTCAGCGAGTCTAACAGGCTTTGCATTCAGTAGAATAAGGCATGTTACTGTTCCTACAAGTCTGGAAACCACTTGATCTGTGTACGTTATTACATTGACTGCAAACACTCACTTTTGCCGCGGGCCAACAGCTGAACTTCTCTTTTGTTTGGCTCTGCAGAAGCTGGAGGAGGAGAAGGACAAAAGGGAGAAGGAGCGGCAAGAGTTTGAGCGGGACAGAAAGGAACGGGAGAAGGAGCGCGAGCGGGAAAGGGAGCGGCGAGACCGTGAGCGGGACAAGGAGCGGGAGCGCGAGCGGGACAAGGAGCGCGAGCGGGACAGGGACAAAGACCGCAGGACCAGAGAGCGAGAGCGCGAGCGGGACTGGGAGAAGGACCGGAGCCGCGACAGGAGCATTGAGCGAAGCCGATCCAGGTAAAGGAAAAACTGAGAAATTCTATTTACTGTCAGTGGACAGTTCAGTCTATGGTGAAAGTAGGAATTCCTATACATTTAGAACACAGCAGTGATTTCTACTGTACATTTGAAGATGCACAAATTTAGCCAGACACCTTGTGAAAGTGTGGGAGGAAAGGAGCGACCCAGAAAGTATTATTGACATCAGTCTAAATTCCTGATCTGACAATAACGTGACCTACTTTGTGCAGGGAGAGGAGCCGAGACCGAGACAGAGACAAGAAACGGGACCAGGAGGACGAAGAGGAGGCGTATGAACGTAGGAAGATAGAGAGGAAACTCCGAGACAAGGAGGCAGCCTATCAGGAGGTACGGGTGGCGACATTTCTAAATGAGGTTATGATGATATAACCTGGGAAAGAAAGAAATGAGAATAATAAAAATAAACTTACACATCGATATACCGTATACATGTCACTGGTAGTTTTGGTGTGGGTTGTTTGGTATCTGACCGCATAATGTTCCCTCCACAGCGTCTAAAAAACTGGGAGCTCAGGGAGAGAAAGAAGGCAAGAGATTATGCCAAAGAGGTGGAGAGGGATGATGAGCGCCGCCGAGAAATGGTGAGAGGACACGAATACTGATGCTGCAAGGGCGGTCCTCCTCTACACAATATACATTGTTTGTGGACACGTGTTATCATGGTCTTTGTGCTTTATATTAATCAGAATTGAATAAATCGCCAAATAAGGTTGTTTTCTTTTAGAGAGAAACAATTTGCTTGGAAAGATTTCAGCCTAGACGTGTGTGTCTTTCCATGGTTCCTCAGGTAAAAGAGGGCAAACGGCTGAAAGAGTTTCTGGAAGACTATGACGATGAAAGAGATGACCCAAAGTACTACAGGTAAGCATCAGGAAGGGATATGCTGCAGTGTCATTGAGAATCCAGGTTAGTTGAATAAACATCAAAGTCTGAGCGAGGCACTTGTTTTTGTTGTGTGGATCTGTGTGGCAGATGTAAAAATAGCGGAAAAAACGGTGGCAGCTGCCGTGACCCAGATTTGACTTGTAGCAGATGCAACGTTGCAGCTGCGGCCATTGTTCTAAGAGCTGTTATTTCCGGTGTGACCCCTAGGGGCAGTGCGCTGCAGAAGCGTCTCAGAGACCGAGAGAAGGAGATGGAGGTGGACGAGCGTGACAGGAAGAGAGAGAAGGAGGAGCTGGAGGAGATCAGACAGAGGCTGTTAAGCGAGGGACATCCAGACCCTGACGCAGAGCTACGCAGGGTATGTGAGCTCGTTGGAGTGTGTGTGCCTGTGTGTTTGCTGGTAACTGCCTGTGATGGGTGAGGATGCCATCTATTGTCTTTGTGAAGGTCACTTTATCATCCGATTCTTCCTGCATCTCTCCTCATCTGTGCTGTTCAGGTTTCATTGTCTGTTGACCTTTTCTGTAAAATAGTGCGATTGGGTGTTAATCTTCTATATATCTGCCTCTTATTGGTCCAGATGGAGGAGGAAGAGGAGGAGCGTCTGAGACAACCTCCCGTCATCCCAGAACCAGAGCCTGAGGAGGAGCGGGAACGAGAGCGGGAACAAGAGCGGGAAAGGGAGCGGGAACGCGAGCGGGAACGGGAAAGGGAGCGAGAGCGGGAGCGCCACAGGGCTTCAAGAGAGCACCGGGACCACAGGGGCGAGCGGGACAGAGCGGAAGCCCGCTCACGACCTGTCCCTTCTGATGATGAGGTGGAAGAAGGCGAGGACGAGGGTTTTGACAACGACGAAGATAATGATGCAAAGCCATGCTTGAAACCCACGATGCGGCCCATCACAGCAGCGCCCTCTGTATCGTCGGCCAGCGGCAACGTATCCCCCAACACCCCCGGGGAGGAGTCGCCCTGCGGCATCATCATCCCCCATGAGAACTCGCCCCCGGACGCTCTACCTCAGGAGGAACACCGACCCAAGATTGGCCTGAGCCTCAAACTAGGTGAGTGTCCGGCAGATGTACAAAGAGCAAATTTAAACCACGTTTGAATCCGGATTTAACAATCAATCATTTGACATCTCGTCACCTCAAGGTGCCACCGGTAGCCCCAGCCAACCCAACGTGGGGAAGAGGAAGAAGCTGGCGGTCGACAGCGTCTTCAACAAGTTTGACGACGAGGAGGCAGACGAGCAGCCCCGCAAGAGGAAGCTGGTTCCCCTGGACTACGACGACGATAAGAGCCTGGGAGTGGACGGCGCCGGGCTCTCCAATATCAAGGGCGCCAACACGGAGGAGAAGCGCAAACACATTAAGAGCCTGATTGAAAAGATTCCTACAGAGAAGCCCGAGCTCTTCTCCTACCCACTGGACTGGACCATGGTCGACACGGTGAGGAGGCATAATGTGATGTCATGTGAAGTTTTATCCATTTTTAAGCATTTTTGTGCAGACAAGTGACCTAAGTTTCATTTCAAAGCAATTGACCTGAAGGAGTAGTTGCAGAGGATCTGTGCTAAAAGGCTACATTGTGCTTAAATGCTGTTTTAATATGTTGTAGGAGAGAGAGAAGTAATTCTTTCACCTCCCCCATCTTGTATTGCTTACTGGCCTCAGTTATGGCATCTTAATATTTAATAATTTCTAGGAGGCTTCACCTAAGTACCATGTGCTTTTGTCTTATCCTTTAGACGTTAATGGATCGACGCGTTCGACCCTGGATCAATAAAAAAATCATAGAGTACATCGGAGAGGAGGAGGCAACATTAGTGGACTTCGTCTGCACCAAGGTACTGCTCGTGTAACGGCCGTTAGATTTCATTCTATCCTTGAGTGGATATGAAAACATAAAATGTCTGACATCTTTTTTCTTTGTTCTCCCAGGTGATGGCTCACAGTACACCACAGACTATCTTGGACGATGTTGCTATGGTGAGTATCAAAGGATGAGTTACTCTCTCACTGGCTTCCTTTTTAAATTATTTATGACAGTAAGCATGTAGGTTTCAGATCTGAACGGCATCCATTTTAGTTTCTGTGATCAAATTATGAAAAAGCAACATGTGTGGTTGCTGCCCTTTTTAATAGGGCCCAAAATTGTCACATACACATGAACTTTTACCTCTATACTCCTCCTTAGGTACTCGACGAAGAAGCTGAAGTCTTTGTAGTCAAGATGTGGAGGTTGCTCATTTACGAAACTGAGGCGAAGAAGATCGGGCTGGTGAAATAAGTAAAAGCACTGGATGAAGATCAACTTTTTTTTTTTAAATTCACACAATAGTGTAGCGTCATTAAGTCACACCAAACATCATTCGCTACAGACTGTAACTCTTGATTATGCTTACTCACTTTTTCTCCAGATTTCCAGGTCACGTCTCGTTCTCAACATAGTCGGGCTCCGTTTGTAGTTGCTGACTGTGTCGGTGTGCTACATGTACATACATCATTTGACCACATGATGGAATAATTCTACGAAGAAACGGTTGACACCCAGGACTGTTAGTTTTGCCAGATAAGGTAGTCAACGATTTTGCGATTTAATTTGAGGGCCATTTAACTCGGACCTCTTCAAATGGCCATTTAGTGGAAAGGAGCTGCAGGGTTACTGTTAATCACACTCACCACTTTCATCATCTGAGGTCAGATCTGGCTCACAGTTGGTGAACGTGGTCAGTTTAGTGGTCAGACTTTGCAGCATTACAACCCAGGATGTGATGGAGCTTTTTCCAAGGGTTATTTATTCAGGTTACACAAATCTCAGTTTTTCTTTGTCGAGTTAACGTTTGTTGTTCTTTTTCACATTCCTGATCAGTGTATTGGCATGTTCTTGTCTCCGAAATCTCAAAGCAGGCAGTCATGTGATAGTCTGCAGACAAAACCCTCGCAGCTATAAAAGCACACTTCATAACCACTATAAGAAACTGTGGCTGTGCAAAGGAGGGAAGAAATGACTTGCAGTTGTAAAAATGCTCTCCATTTGTTTTTGTATTGGTGAACATTTGAATAAACTTGATTTTTATACCACTTTGTGAAGCAGCACATATCTATATCCAATGTTTTCTTCCTACATAAACACCTGCAGTCATGGAAATATACAAAAGAAAATTTCAAATTGGTCGGAAATTGGAGTACAGTATGAATCCAAGGAAAGGATTTTAAGTGGATAGTTCAATCACTTCTATTCCTGTTAGACACAAACAGGAGATCTACATTTCCTGAAGCCAAATTAGATAATCCTAAGTGAAATTATTAAAATGGTAAACATTTAGTGCATTTCCAAATTAACTGAGGGTGGACAGGTTGCGTTACCTGACAGATCTGATTCCCCTGATGAGTAAAACAGATCAAGCTCTCCACCTAACGTCAAGCAAAATGAACTCTTAAATAACGGTACACAGAAGTTAATGATAAATATATCAACATTTTGCATTCCTCTAACGATTTAAAATACCTGTTCATGCTGCTGTAGTAAAATCCATTCATTCCAGCTCCACACACTGACAAGGATGCATTGAGATCAAAACCTCCAGACCTTTATTGTTGCCATGTGAGCTAAACAAGAGCAAAAGTCTTGCCAATAAAAACCCTTATACTGGAAGAGAAAAAGCACAGGTCTGTCCACATTTCTCTCATGTTTTCCCACCAGCCTTCTCCTGATGACAGACTAATCCTCCGATTTGGCCTCCATCTCCTCTGCGTCGTCGTCTCCGTCCACCTCGGCGTTCTCCCTCTCTAGCCTCTCCAGCTGCCGGGCGAGCTCTGTCTCATCCGTGTCCGTCACCACCTTAGGCTGGGGATAAAAGAAAGATGAAACAAAATTACATATCTTGACGGTCTATGTCTGTACAGATCAGATGTAATCTGACCAAAGTGAGCAATAATAAATCTACAGGTTCTCATTTTAAACCTACAAATCTATGCGCCCCTGTGTAACGCCAAAAAATCTCAAATTTCTGCTCACCTCCATCTGGATGTTAAAGACGCCCCTCTTCTCTTCAATCTTCTCCTTGATAGCAGCCATGGCCTGGTTGAGGACAGACAGGCCCTCTGTGCGCTCCAGGGTGGTCGTGGTCATCACATAACGTGGGGGGGCAATCAGATTTATCTACCCAGCACAAGAACACAGTGTTTCAATGAGGAGTACAGGCATCGGCAATATACAATTTTGGGTGCATTTGAAGAACACAGAAGCCAAAGGTATTGTGATGGTTTTTAGGTCACGACTAAGGAGAGGGAGTCATTTCACCATTCACTGAACTGCCAACACAGGGCAGACCATGTTACCTTGATTGGCATTGCCTCTGTGGAGCACTTCAGTCCGGCCCTCAGAGCGTCCTTCACCGCGTCGATCCCCTCGTAACCGTAGCACGCCACTTCAATGTCTGCACACAGGAAATCCAACTTCATTTGTACAGCACCAAAATCGCAACAGAGGTTATCTCAAGGCACATTACATGCAGAGCATTTATAGAAACCCAATATTATACATTACAAAATATTCATTGTAGATTCTTGTGAACACTGGGAGGCGGCCCCGTTACCTGCTCTGATTTTGACGGCCTGTGGAGTGAGTCGCCTGTTGATGTTGTCAATCAGCACGCTCCTTTCCTCCTCCGTTAATTCCAGCAAGTCCAGGATGGAGGGATCTCTGTGGGGTGGAAAGAAGCAGGTTGAGGAAAGACAGCCGAGGCGATCACAGAGCAGCGGAAACTGCAAAACACCACAAGATTTTCACACACAGTAAACATCCTGGTCTCGCTCACTCACACACTGATAGGGCAATATACTTACGATACGGCCTGTTTGAAGGCATCATAAGCGCCGTATCCCGGCCGCTTATATTTCTCATCGAAGACCCAGGCGGTGCGCTGGTACAGACTCTCTAATTGCTCGTCCTTGCTGTACTCCAGCACCTCTGCCACGTGTCGCAGGATGCTGTACACCTGCAACAACAACAACGCCTCCTCATCAGCACTTTCGCAACAAAAGCTTTCATCTGCATTTACAGCAAGCAATGCCTTGGACCGAGGCTTACTTACAGTTTTAGATTTGGTGAATTTATCTTCACACTTGATGGCCTCTTCAGGTGAAACTCTTCTTTTTGATAAATCGATGTATCCTGGAGAGGAAAAGTCAAGAGATGTGGTGACATTCGTTTTTCAAAGCAGAACATCCCAACAGAAAACAGGAACTTTAGACACAGTTGTCAAATTGAAATGTCGGTGGTTTGTCAGTCAGTGTTGGAGAATAATGGGAGCTCGTCACCATAAACTATCTATTGCAATTGAGAGTCAATTGCGAGGTAAAGCTTCATGTGTTCATTCTCATATACTGAACTACAATGCACGCGTGACAGTCCTCATTCCCCTGCCTGTGCACTTACCCTTCTCTTTGTCTACTCGGATGACCACCACACACTCGTTGCGGCCGATGCGGATGAGCTTGTTGATGGAGCGGATACGTCGACGCGAGAGCTCGCTGAGGAGGATCATGCCCTCGATGTTGTTGTACTCCAGCAGGCTGACATAGGCCCCCATCTCAGCGATGGACCGCACGTTCACCATCACTACATCCTCCACCTCGGGGAACCGGTGCTGGTAAAATCGACAGCTGAGCCCTGGCATCGCTGTGAGGAGAGAAACGAGAGACTTGGGTCATTTTGTTTCCTAAGATGGCGTCGTCGAAATGGCAGCCTGTTGCAGCAGCTCCTTTAGGTTTGTATTGTTGCTGGCTCATTTCTGCTCTTTATCCTACAATCAACTAGCAATACATTCACAGTGGCTATTTTCTTTCATGGTCCTCCTGTTACTTTCCACTTTTTGGTGTGTGTGAGGGGGTGGGGGGTCTGGATAGCGGCAACAACCTTAATTTGTTTTTCAATAGGTTTAGCACAGCACTTATTGAAAACCTCCCCTCCCCCCCACAGACCCTGACATCAGACCCTCCCCTCCTGTTCACAACCCCCAAACCTCCAAAGAGATGACTCCCCTACCAGAGAACACTCTACTACCAGACTGTGACCACCAGCCAGGTCAGGAGACAACTGATGATACACCCCGATGGCATCTCCTCCAGACTCCTGAGGTCCTGTATCTTGTATCCTCCAACACCTCATCAAACTGAGTCGGAATCAGGAAAGGACACCGGTGCTTTTCGGTACCAGGCCACCCCATCTGGCCTCAAAGACTATGGACAAGTCATCCCCACGTACAACCTCACGTGGCAAGTTAGAACCCGGAGGGGGATGGGGAGCAATGGCCTCCCTGGTCTCCTGGATTAGTGACTACCAGTGTATTACAGTGTATAATTTATACTGAATATTTTGCTCTGCAGCTCTTGTTTATTGGGGTTTTAGAGTAGTGCTACATGTATTCTCGGCCTTTGGTGCTGCCGATGTAACATGACAATTTCTCCCACGGGATCAATCAAGTACATGTACAGTCGTGGCCAAAAATAGTGGCACCCTGCCACATAAAAAGAAACTTATTGAAATTGTCAAAGGTATTTGGTCTCCATGATTCTTTATTTCACTGTTAAAAGTACACAAACTGTTTTTAAAAGTTTCAGAACTTAAATATCAAAAAATACACCGAAATGACATTGACAAACTTACGGACACCCTAGATTTAGTATTTGGCAGCACAGCCTTTGGAGAAAATAAGCGCTGTACTTTTCATTGAAGTTTTTGAAGAGCGCCTCATTTTAACTGCTTTGATTTCAGATCTCCACAGGTTTTCCATGCGATTTGGTTCTGGACTCATCGCTGGCTACTGTAGAACAGCCCAGTGTTTTCTTTTGAATCATTCTTTGGTGCTTTTTGATGCATGATTTGGGTCATTCTCCTGCTGGAACCCATGACCTTCAACAGAGATGCAGCTTTTGGACACTGGGCCACACAAAATACCTTGGTACGGTCTTGATTTCATGATGTGACGCACAGATTCATGGTTCCAAGTATCAGAGGCACTAGCAAAAGCAAAAAAAATAAATGAACATCCTCGTCTTTGACGGTTGGGACAGCATTCTTTTCTTTGAAGACTTCATTGTTTTCTGACAACATAAGAGTTTGTGGTTTACCAAAAAGCTCTAATTTGGTCTCCTCTGTCCACAAGATGTCCTCCGAGACGGATTTGGGCTTGTTCAGGTTTGTTTTTGCGAACTCTTCTGAACTTTCTTGTCACTCTCTTTACACAGCGGCGTCTTCTCGGCTCTCCCCCTTTCAAGGAGTTCGCGACGGACGGTGCGACTTGAAATGTTTGTACCTTGTGCCTGAAGGTCAGCCTGAATCTGTCTTGAAGTTCTCCAAGGCCCTTTCTCCATCATTCGAAGAATTCTTTGGTCAACTATTTTCTTGCGTCCTCTTCCAGGGAGGTTGGCTACAGTACCGTGGGCCTTAAACTTCAGGATAATATAGCGTATAGTGGACACAGGAATATTAAGGTCTTTGGAGATGGACTTGTAGCCTTGAGATTGTCCATGCTTGGCTATGATCTTCTTTCTGACCTCCTCAGACAATTCTTTGCTTTTTCTCTTTCTTTTCTCCATGTTCAGTGTGGGGAACTGTTGTTTGTTCCTCTGCAAACCAAAGAAATACATATGTGGATACCAAAAGATGTTTGAATTTCACAGTTCTTTGGAAGAAATTGTGAGTTATTTGAAAAAATGGCAATAACTTCGACCAGGACTCCATCCATCCGTCCGTTTGTTGTCAAGCACTATAAGTTTCTCAAACAGTGATGTCATCAAACTACAAAGTGCTGCATATATCAACCTCACAAAGTGATGTCATTGAAGCGAACAAGGTAACAAGACATTACCAATTCTAGTTCATTTTTGGCTCCAACAACCACGTTATTTTTCTGTGCTTTCATTTCCGTATTTTCTCATGAAGCGATGAGACACGATGTCTCAATTAAATTCCCTTTGTCAACATTTATAACCAAATAATAGGCCAGAAACCAGCAACACCTTTAATCCTGTGTCCCTACAAACATGAAAGGGAAATGCAGCCTGCTGTGAGCCAAATTTATTATTCTACTACTTCTGCAGCCATCAGCATTCCACAATTTAGTGTGTTATCACAATCCTCATTTTTTAACGTTTGTAACCATCTCATGATCATGTATTTAGACTTTGTTGCTCAAGTTACCCACAGGGTCCTGAGAGCACCGGCCAGAGACACATATGATGGAGACATTAAGCTCCATGACGACCACATCCTACAAAGTTAATGATGGGAGCACATTTATATTTTGAAATTTTTGTATGCATATGAAACCAATTTGGATTCATTTCCTCCACAGACATTTAATCACAATGATGGACACACTGCCATAAAGTGTCACCTATACAAAATCACCAAGGCGTGCAGATACCCCATTACACTGCACGAAGACTTATTTAAACGTGTAAATATGGCAGAACCCCACTTCACTCCATCATATTAACGGCGCATCATCAACCGTTTCCTGGCGTCGTTTTATGATGAGCTAGATTGTTGAACTTGGTTTGGGAAAAGGTCACACAACCACATCCAAGGAGAAGAATCAGTCTAGCGTGGGATCGCAGCGTGGAATTAAATATTTAAGGCTGAATGGGCTGATGCAATGCAGCCCACCGGCTGGTACAGCGACAGAACGAACAAATTCACGAATGAAAGAAAGTCCAGTCGAATACAAAGGTTAGATACTGACAGTGACTATAGGTGGCGTCACACTAAATACCACAACATCAGAAAACAGCGGTTTAGGGTAACAACAACTGTTTCGGTTTCTTTGAGCTAGCAGGCTAATCGCCCGGCTCCTTACAATCACATGGCACGCGCACCGCAACAGCGAGCTAGCGCGACCTAGCATCCCCCCGTTAACCACCCCCCCGCCAAACAATTGCTTTAAATAAAACCTACTCACCTGTGTCATATAGTTACAGGTCGATACGCTGGAATGCTCTTTGTTGAAAGTGTTTCAACGCCCGCTTTGGGTTTTCTTTTCTATTTTTAAATGGACAATTAAGGCCCCGCTAGCTCAAATTCATGGGTGTGTGCTAAATTCTCGACCCGGAAAAGATCGAGAAGTCTTTTCGACTCGCGCATGCGCAAAACGGGTATACGGCGACCCCAGCGGCAGTCACGTGACCGGAGAGACCAGCTGATCACTACGGACAAGATCACGACCATCACCTCGAACTGCTCTTAAATCCTCCACGTAGATTCGCAGTTATTCTGTACGCGACATTTAGGGCGACACGTCGGGTTAAAAGCTACTGTGTCAGGACTCATTTGAGCAAAAAGAACCAAGAAGAACCTTGAAATCATCGACCAAAAACCAGAAAGATGTCCGGGAAAGACAGGATCGACGTATTCCCCTCTAGAATGTAAGCTGCTTTTCTTTCTAGTTTCTAATCTAGTGTAGCTTCATATCCAACACGTATAATGAATAATATCCTGCTCATTTGTATAAAATTGCATGCAAAATGAGGATGTTGTTGTTCTAGATTGTGAATGAGGGCAAATGTTAAGTCACGTCGGTGCCAGATGTTTAAAAGAGGAAGAGTTCCTGTCATCATGTGATGTTTTCCTACATGATGATGAGCTGTCAGACTATTTTGTGCATTAACCGTTAGGATACACTGGATTGTAGTCATTTTATTATATTGGTCTAATCGTGTGTGTGTGTGTGTGTGTGTGTGTGTGTGTGTGTGTGTGTGTGTGTTGTGCACTTGTAGGGCTCAGACCATCATGAAGGCCCGACTGAAAGGGGCACAGACGGGCCGCAACCTGCTGAAGAAGAAGTCCGACGCGCTCTCCATGCGTTTCCGTCTGATTCTTCGCAAAATTATTGAAGTCAGAAATTGAAATACGCTGATAATTGAGTGGATTCATCTTGCGGTAAGTCTTAAGGTACTAAAGTTGACCTTTGCCCTCTTGTCTCTGCCCCCTCCTTCAGACTAAGACCAAGATGGGAGAGGTGATGAGAGAGGCGGCCTTCTCCTTAGCCGAAGCCAAATTTGCTGCTGGAGACTTCAGGTAAGACAAATGTCTGTTAAAATAAAGATATCTCGATGTGTAATTTGTTCACAAAGGCGGAAAAAGTCGAAAGAACTCACTCTGAAATTCTGTGCACAGCACAACTATCATCCAAAATGTCAACAAAGCCCAGGTGAAGGTCCGAGCCAAGAAAGACAACGTGGCAGGTGCGTCTGAAGAATATTTTCATCTCCTTTTTAGAGGTTTGAGAGTTTCTGTTGACACAACGCCTCATGTCTTTTCTTCTTCTTCTTCCCTTTTTCAGGTGTCACCCTACCCGTTTTCGAGCACTATCAAGAAGGCGGGGATAGTAAGTCATGTCTTACCCTGTGAAACCAGGTTTGGGACAGGTTGTTGTTATTTGTGGTCGGTGTCCAGTGGATGACACCCCGTCTGTTTTTGTGTCTGTTAGGTTATGAGCTGACTGGTCTGGCCCGAGGAGGAGAGCAGCTCTCCAGGTTGAAGAGGAATTATGCCAGAGCTGTTGAGCTGCTGGTGGAGTTGGCCTCCTTACAGGTAGGAGGTGCTGTTGCAAATTTGGCAAAGTTAAAAAGGGTACGTACTGACACGCATTAATCATTTTGTGTGTGCAGACGTCTTTTGTCACTCTGGATGAAGCCATTAAGATTACCAACCGCCGTGTGAACGCCATCGAGCATGGTGAGTTTAAAAGCTTCGTCTTTCTCAAACAATTGAAGAGAAACAAGACTTATTATTGGTGTTTAACTCTGGTGTCTCTCCTGGTTTGCAGTGATCATCCCTCGGATCGATCGTACGCTTACCTACATCATAACAGAGCTGGATGAGCGAGAAAGAGAGGAATTCTACAGGTGAAATTTCCTGGTCTCATAACTAATCCAGTGAAAAATGTCCAATTCAGCACTTCCTCACAAGCGCTTGACCCCAAGTGCCTTGCTCAATAGCTGTGGAAGGAAATGATGGATGGATTATTATTATGCATTTTAATCTTAATCTAATTGTAATGCTCGGCACTTCCACTTTTCCACAAACCGGCTGCTTAATCTCCTTTATCCTGCTCCGTCTGCCGTCTTGCCAGGCTGAAGAAGATCCAAGAGAAGAAGAAGCAGCTGCGGGAGAGGACCGAGCGTGAGATCGCCGCCCGCCTGGCTCTGCTGGGGCCCATCGCCGAGCCTGCGAACATGCTGACAGAGGAGACGGATGAGGACCTCTTGTTTGAGTGATGCACTCTTCAGAGTTGCGTCCCCTACTCCACCCATAATCCTATTTATTCTGTGCCTCGCGGCCCGCGTTTATGTCTTCTCGTACAAATGATGAATCTCGATTTTTGTTTGCGTACACGTCTGTGATTTGTTGCGTTTTCTCAGTGTTGGAACAGATTCGTCACTATAAAAAGAATTGCGTCGAACGTCGACCTCGGCTGTCATCCTAGAGTGCGTTTGGTCACCATCGAATAATCTACACAAGCAAATACTATAGGTGTGTTCACTCATGGTCTGGCAATGACATTTGAGAAGCATTCCACATGAACTTGTAGATATTTCACTTTCTTCACAACATTTAGAGCCATTGCATGCTGTGGAGCTGTACATTGCTAAGATGGTTATAGATTTCAGAGTGAGTTTGTGTTGTGGAGGCCCATCCCGACATTGACCTCATCTTAAAGGGGGTTGTTCCCTTGTGAACATGTTTACCATTGCACTCATTGCACTGGAATGTGAGTGATTGCTGTAAAACCTTGGTGCGCAAATCAACAAGAAGTTCGGACAAATAAATAAAGTTGTCTTCAATATTCAATCTTTGTTTCATTTCCCTGCCTAGAAGAAAGGGTGAGGAGGAGTGCTGGGAGCCATTTCACACTAGCATGTTACATTTGACACATTATCACCAATGCCATGGCGGTTACAGTTCGCTCGATGTCATTTGTTTGCTTTCTTAATAGATTACACAAATGGAAGAGCTGGAACAATGGGGGCAGACAAAACAATTACATTTTGCAGTCCTATTGTTATTATTGTGTCTTTGTCATTGTCTTCGGGCCAGCTGACTATTAAAAAGAGACTAGTTTTGTCTGGGTTTGTTTGGCATTGGACACTCATGAAATAGCACAAAATTATATTGTAGATCTGTCAAACAATTTCCTCAGCAAAACAAATACAATGAGTTTGTCAAAGTATATCAAAACAGTTTATCTGTTTGCTTAACTGGTTTTATTGAGACTTTTCCAGAAGTGTGCTGAAGTAACCAACAAAGCAGCAATAACAGATTGTTTTCAGGATTGCACTGAAATGATTCCGGTCCATTTAAGAAGGTTAAAAAACTAAATCTCAGCAGTATTTTGCAGCATGATATACTGGCAGTTATGAGCAACTACAGTACAGTCAAAACAATAGATTTGAGGTTTGTGACCACAGTGCAGATTTTTATAACAAGAGACAACACATAATACTGAAACTGGTGTGAAGAACCACAAACCCTGCAAGTTACAGCAGATTTCTCTTTGGTGTTTGTAAATGGAGGCTGTCATAACTGTTATCCTCTTAGCACCAGAGCTTCTCCCCTGTTTGTTTGTTTTTTACTGCATTATCAGTGGAGTGTATTGCTTTGGATGTAACAATAAAATATTTGACCTTTGTGTCTAGAAAAAATATATTTACAATTATAAATAACTATTGAGAATAGAATAGAAATGCTTCTATCTTTTTTTAAATGATGAAAATAAAGAGAAAAGAAGCCAAACAAAATGAAAAGTAAGAAACTTGAGTCCATCCATGCAACAAAAGTATTGTTCGCCCCCTCTGGAAATGAGGAGGAGTTTCCTGTGCAAGTCAAACTCCAGTGACAGGTTACCACTGTCCACACTTTCTGTTTTCGACCATACCTCCTTGGGCTTTTCTATATACATAGCTCCTTCTGTTGCTCCCTGAGGTGAGACCCGGAGGCCTCTAGCACAGCCAGGATGTGGGCACCCACTGTGGCTCAGTGTCCAGTTTATCTATCAGCCTGTACAGCTCGTGGAACGCTGTGTCTGGATCCATGTTCACCACGGTGACGTCAAACAAGTGGCCAAAATTCTGCTCCATCTCCCGGGCCTTTTCAATGACGTCCTTCAGCTCCTCAGGCTGTAGAAAGAAATCAGGGCATTTATTTTGGGAAGGAAGGATAAGTGACTAATACCTAAATCAATTCTTAACTTGATTGTTTTGCTTTATTACAATGTATGGTCATCAGGCAGTATAACCGATCTGTGACTGTGATTCGATGTTTTTATCCATGAAATACATTGCACTGTGGGTACCTTTGTTGATTTTCCCTCTGCGGCCAGCAGAGTGCGTAATCGTTCCTGAGAAGGAGGAGCAATGAAGATGATATAGGGCTTGAGGTTGGATGTCCGCAATACCTGCAGTGACTGCCAGGAGGAAGAACAATGAGACATGTAATTATGAAGTGGAAGCAAAACAGAATTCTACATCATCTTTAATGTCTGATGTGTGTGTAATTTCAGTTGTTGACTTGTCCAGATAGAAGCAAGCAGAAGGTGACCTACTCTAGTGTGCAGGCAGAGTACACAGATGCGTCCTGAGTTGATGACGTGTCGGACGGAGTCGGTGCTGGTGCCGTACAGGTTCTTCTCATATTCCCCCGACTCAATAAACTTCCCTGCGGCCAAGTCGGTTTCAAAGGAAGAACGGCTCGCAAAATGGTACTCGCGTCCATTCCGCTCGTGTACCCTTGGGCTCCTGGTTGTGTCTGAGTGATGGACGTGATTAAAGAAAGACAAATTTGACCACATCTCAAAGAATCCTTCAAACAGTTACACAAGGTCAGTGATGTGTGCGTTTTGGGTCAACTTTAATTGACATATTTAGTAGATTACCTCGTAGACATCTAATCTAAAATCGTTTATAAGTTACATGTCATCCCCATCTTGTCTTGTAATGACACAAAGTGGACTTACGTGGAACAGCAACAGCGAACTTGTCCGGTTCAAAGGACAGAAGCCTCCGGCGCACCTCATCCTGGCCGCTGTTTGGTGGACCGAGTAAAGCTATGGGCCGTTTACGATTGGCCGGCTGGTGATAGAGCGCCATCTCCTCATAGGTCAAGATGTCATCGGAGTCTGACAAGATGATTTGCAAGGAGTTAATGTCCGGTTGCAACATCCCTGGCGCCTCTTCTAAAATCCTGTGTGTCAAACTAATCTGCCTTGTGACACGCTAAGTCTACACTGCTGTGAAAGTGACTACAGACCAGTACAAACACACACTTTGACTGGAGAAAACCGAGCAGTGAAAGTTTGGGAGTGCGTTCCGCCTTAACAGTAGCCGAGCACGATGAAGCTTTTAAGACATCCAAATATGTGTGCGAGAGTCTTACCAGTGTTCCTGCTGAAATTTGATGCGTTCTTCTTCCTCTGCTTCTTGTTCTTCTTTCCATACCAATGTTTCCCTGGAGCGATGACAAGTGAAAAGAATGTACGCATCTTAACAGGGAGGGATTATCATTTCACATTCTGACAATGCTTTACACGCTGAATTTTTATTTTTGTGCGAGAATGCAAACAATATCACTGTGCGTTGTGTGTGTGTGTGTTCAAACTTCATGCTCTTACCTTGCTGTTCTCGATTCCTGTCTGTGAGAGTTTTCTTTAAGGTCTCTCTCTGGTGCTGGAAGCTTTTCCCTGAGAAAGAGAAAAGCAAACACACGATAAATACGTAAATACGCAAAGGCTATATGTCGAACATTCCAATATTCTATTTTTTGTTGTTGTTGTGATCCATACCTGGTATGAGCCCAGCAAGTGGCTGATTGTCTTCATCGCCGTCCCTGTAAGCTTGCCACCAGTTTGGGTCATCTTGGCTGATGACATGGAGGATGTCTCCCTTCTGGAAGGACAGGCCCAGTTCGCGACACGGCACGAAGGGGTCATCGGAGGGGTCGTAGTCAAAGTAGGCACGCACATGCATCTGAGGACAGGGTTTACGATAACAAGGTTGGTGTCGCATGCGTGCAGACATGCAATCCTGTGCACAGACACTGATCGTTACAGACTTACCACTGTCTGTCTGTGCGTGCTGGCTTTAGTCTGAGAACTTGGGATGAGGAGGAACGTCAAAGTGCCGTGCATTTCTTGCTGGAGAGGAGAGAAAGTCATTAAGTCAATCTAATACGTACAGAAACAGATTGATTTCTCCACGATGGCCTGAATAATATATATCGTAAATAATACAAATCAGGGGATTACTATTCCATTTCAAAGTGCATTTACCAATAAGGTGATGGAAATGAGACTGCTCATGTTTACTGCTATGCACTTATGCGTCAACATTTACTATGTGAGAAATGATTACTCTGGTGTACATTATCTGTCAAACGCTTCAATTTGGTAATGACAAAATACACAGAATGAATGCAACAGAGATGTTAGTTGTCACTTGAATGAGAGAAATGAATGCACATAATGATGTATGGCAACTCCAACTCCACTAAACTCCATCATAACTCCCAAACAGACATAAATAAGGATGTGATTAAGATAAGATTTGGATTTTAGGCAACTATCTCAATACTTTATGGAGGTGGATTAATGAACCAGCTGATACATTCAATTCTTTAATGAAGGGACCGTCGGGTGTTTATAGATTTTGATAACCCCTGGTCTTACCAGTAAGTCATGGACATCATTGACATTTTTCCCACGAATAGGAATCCCGTTGATCTCCAGGATCTCATCTCCCTCACTGAGGAGGCCGCTCCGCTCTGCCGCACCGCCTTTCACAACGCGACTCACCACCACGCTGTCCATGTCATTACGCACTGTGGCACCCTGATGATGACACACACACACGCACACGCACACACATACACACACTTGTAATTTTCATTAGCTAATAACTCTTTAACTATATATCTAGAACATACTATGGCATACACACACAGCAAAAAGCCAAACATAGGGGCTCTCACCAGTGGAGTGTCACGAGTCTTCTCCAGCCGTACCAATTTAACCGTTTCTCCACCGTATTGGGTTACATTTTCCAACTCCATTTCCTGCATTGCCACACTGTCATGAGCCTGCATCAGTGCCTACCACAGAGAGCACAACACACAGACACACAGACACACAGACACACGTGCACACAGACACACGTACAGTAGGCACAAACAGATATTGCACAAAGACGTACAAGACAAAAACACACAGACAGGAATAATAGAAGAGGCAGCGTGAGGTAATGATAACAACGGGTGAATGGCTTCTGATTATGTTTGCACACATTTTGTCCTCAATTACAGCTCTTGTATGCATGAGTCATAAATCTTGTATAAGTATAGCTGTGGCCCAATTGTGCATGGTTCATGTGTTTACATGGCACATAGCTATTGAATGGCGTCTCCTTATAGGTGTAAAATGATGAAGAGATGCGATAACAAAAAGTTTCCAACTCCCTTCCCTTCGACCTGCACCAGCTACCCCCCCCCCCCCATCTCTTTAATGAGAGCAAGCAGCAAACCCTCCTTGAAGCCAGATATAATACAAAGATTACTTCTTCATTCATTTACTTTGACAAACCCTCTGAACTCTACAATTAATAGCCGTTGGCACACATTTTTTTCTCTATCCTGCAGGAGGGAAGACCTAGGAGAGCGAGGGAGGGTCTTAACTTTGGCATACAGATAATCTGTCTTCATTTCCCCCTGCATTTATGAGTCAGGATCCACTGAGCACTCATATAATATATGTACAGCAGAGCCCCCCCCCTCCTCCTCCTCCTCCTCTTCGCTGTAGAGTAACCATAGATAATCTCCTCTCACTCGGTGCGCTGCAAGGCACATCACACTGACTCTAGCGGCTAATTGGATCCAACTCTGTGGAGGGGTTAATGGGCCAGCGGAGGATCGGTAATTCACACGGTCACGTGGGGGGGGGGGGGGCACTAGACCCTTGAGGTTCCAACATCAAGACCTTCAACCATAAAATCACATCACCATCGTCCACCTGAGGCCTTTTCTCACCTTACTGCCTCTCTGACAGAGGATGTCCGGGCAGCTATCAGGAATCCATGACTGATTATGTAAACAAGCTGCTGATGAAAAGACAAATAGTGTGTCTTTGTCACTGTACACTGGGGTTTCAGCTGCTCACGTCGAGTTGACTGTGTTTAATGATAAACCTTTCGGTAATGCATGCCTCTACACACACTCTGGGCCACCAGCAACCTTGGCAAAGGAGCTCACACTGATTGAAAACAAAGAATCCCTGCCAGTTCCCAGGAAAATATCGCACAACCTTATGATATCCCTGGTGTAGTGGTGTCTCCTCTCTACCATTCTCTCTGGCAGAAAGGGGACAACACCACACAACACACTACATCATGGCTACTAAAATTCCCCCAGTCAAGATATGGACTGTTCTATACCTGACCTTGACCTCTGACCCCAAGTAGAGGGTAGTGGGAAAAATCCAATGGGTGACCAATAGAGTGGGAAACATTGTGTTATTCATGTTGTGCTGGTTGAGGCAGGGTTGTGTGATCATAGTGTGGCTTGAGGGGAAAGAGGTTGTCATAAGGTGGCAGGTGGTCCAATATCTGACCTGAAGATGAGGGTTGGTGAGCAGATTCCTGAGCTCTGAGCCATCCCTCTGTTGACTGGACAGCAGCATCTTCTGTACCTGAACAGAAACACAGACAGATAAAAGCTCCAGTGACTCAAACCACCTGCTACTAAGATGATCTCAAATCAGAATACGTCTGAAAACAACTTTTACATCTACAATATCTCCTTTTTTCCAGTGAGCTGTGGATTAATGGATCAAGAATCTTCCAGAAATGCACATGAGTTGTGACTGAAGTGATAGCAAATAGAAAAATGTTGACAGAAAGTAGGATTTAATCATTCAAATATGTAAGAATTCAGCTGCAAATTAACAAGCTGCTTTTTGCGTTTTTCAAAAAGGACATCACCAACCATCCATAGCATAGAAATAGAATAGATAAGCTTCACATATTGTGATTGAAGCTAATTTAGTGAGGGTACCTGATTCTTCTTTGCTGTCTAGAAAAGCACCTACATGCACTACAACATGCTGAACTTCTCCTCCCTTCCATTTTCCTTCAAACCTTCTGACCATCTTCATTTCTGTGTTATCATTGAAATTGAAGATGCTATTGTTTGTGCTTAAGATTGTGACGGTGGGCATTCCTCTAGTTATCTCTGCTACTCTCTCCTTCTCTGTCTCCAGTAGCTTAGTTTATCAGTCAGACTAATCAAAGCTCTCACTAACAAGGTTAGTGAGAGCGTTTCCCCTCCCCCAGCCCGCGCTGCTATAAGCCGCTGCAGTTTCTTTTTCTGGCTGCAGATCCTGGCATCCCCTGCTGCGGTGTGCTGCACTGCTCTGCCAGTCCCGGGGCTGCTGGGTAGATTAGTTTACCTAAGGACCATTACGGTTGCTTCAGGAGCACTGCCCGGTGGGTGAACACACACACACACACATAATGATTTACTGTACATGGGAAGACATTGGGATATCACACGTGCAAAAGCAAAACAGAATGTCTCAACCGGGCCTGCCGTCTTAAAAACACACCTTTTACTGTCAATTGTGGACTAACAAGTTTGTAGCAACACCGCTTAGTGGCCCATGACTAAACTTTGAATCTTACACACTGATCCTTTAGCTAAAAATCACCACCACGAGCTGACAACTTATTGTTATGAAGTACAAACTGTGGGAGGAGCCAGCACAAGGACTGTGTTGCAGAGGTTTGTCTCTGCTTGAACCAAGTCAAGGATGGGTTCTTTGGTTCAGTAGTGAATGACAAGGTAGTGTTTTGTCTAAGAGTAAGTTAGGAGTGGCACATTTACACCTACACAAAGCTGAAATCTGGGATGTTTCCAGCTCCCTATGATCCTTTCTAGCATGGCCCAGGAGACAGTGCTATCATATGTTATTTTAAGAGAATCAAATACACACATTGTGATATTCTGTATACTCACAAACCCTATACTTACTCTTTGTTTCATGTCTGTTTAACCTGCACGGTGCCGGCTTATCCTCTTCTCAGCCTCACTCTCATTTTCTCTACCTCTGCCTCCTCCCATAAGCAAACTACCCCACACTTACTTCCACCTTTAAATTCTATTTCCATGCATGGCTCGGGTCCAGCCCCACAAATAAGACATCTTGTTAACCACGACACGACAATTCACATTTCATCATGCTTTCGTTGGGTATGGCTGCATTCTCGGGCTGCTTTGGTTTGTTCACTTTACTTTTCTTATATAGATTCTGACAGGTAAATATAATATAAGCTCATTGTTTTAAA
The DNA here is from genome assembly GCF_046128005.1 of Genypterus blacodes. Taxonomy (NCBI): domain Eukaryota; kingdom Metazoa; phylum Chordata; class Actinopteri; order Ophidiiformes; family Ophidiidae; genus Genypterus; species Genypterus blacodes. The sequence continues at coordinate 1,827,519 of NW_027466876.1, forward strand.
GACAATAACACTCTAAATGTTTGAAGGAGAGTCCCCTGCTCTCTTCTGGGGCTGAACTGAATCGTCGCATGGCAGAAAATGCCTTAATGTGGGTCCTTCATTGTTGTGGATCCATGGCAGTCCAGTGACTTTTGTGGCTGTTGGCACTACAAACACATGCATTGAAAAAACAACAAGACTCAGCCTATAAATGATCCTAACTACTACTGAAGCAGTACAAATAGCAGGGTTGCGACCGCAGACTCACACAGGAACACTTTTTTAACTTTTGATCCTGTGGTAAAGTTAGAGTGTTATCACTTCCTCGTCTTTTGGGGGCATAAACAGTTGCATGGGGGTTTTTGTGGCGGTAAAAAAGTATAAAGTTACCAAAACCGATCTTTATGACATCACATGGGTCACTTTGTATTGGTGCCAAAGACTACAACTTGAGAATTGATCACATTCAACAAATTTTCCTCCAAACTGTAAATTGATCTGTTTTAAATCCTAAATACTACTATGACCTTTACAAATCCACACTGTTGCTACCTCCTGACAGATTTCCTCTGCCTGTGCTGTGGTGGCTGAGGTGGGGCTGATTCTGCTCATCTGCTGGCTCACAGCACTGTAGATGTTGTATGCACTCTTGAAGTCCTCTTGGGCGAGGAGCTGCAGTATGAGCTCCACATCCTGCTGGCTCTGGGAATCAGACAGGCAGCGCTGCACCCACGTCAGAGCATCCACTAACTCCTCTAGGTCTGTTGGGGGGGAGATGAGCGGGGAGGTTACAAAGGTCACAGAGAAAATAAGACAAACTTGCCCCGCTCCAGTGGTCCGTGTTCACACATTGGTATCGTACATGGAAACAATGATTATAGATGACACGGAGATTCCTAGATTAGATTAAGCCAAAAAGAAACTCTAAAATGCTCAATTTAGAGTTACAACAAAAATATAAAATTGTAATTATAAGCACAATAAATCTTAAAACTTATTACATTACTTCTTTTACAGTATCTATGTTTGATTTTCAGATAACTGCTAATGAATACAGCTGCTGACTATCTCATAAAGTCAAAGCTTTTCATAAGACCGTGAACCCTTTGAGGGTTCACACACACACACACACACACACACACACACACACACACACACACACACACACACACACACACACACACACACACACACACACACACACACACACACACACACACACACACACACACACACACACACACACACACACACACACACACACACACACACACACACACACTCGATTCATGCGTATGGACCCCCAGACTTGACCCCTTCATCCCTTCATACCAGACTGCTGTCTTGGTTTAATTCCTGGGCCTGCAACTGCAGTCGCATACACATCGCTGTTAAACCACAGAAATATAGTTGAGCTCGTATAATACATAGTCTTTGCTAAACAGAAATGTCCCCTGGTGCCTTTTCAAAGAAGGCTGAGATGGGCTTGAAGTCAGAAACAATATCCGCTACCATACACTATAGTAATCCTGGTATAATAAAAAATAACTCTGTACATCCGCACTGAGTAAGTAATGCTGCTTATATTACAACACTCGCATCAGTGTGCCAACGTAGTCGAGTGAATATTTATGTACCTTTGCTGACCAAGAATAAAATATGGGCGAACCTTCCACTATCTGTTGTCTGCTCCTCTGTCTCTGAAATCCAAATGTGTAATGTACTCTAGATTGACAACAGTAAATATGCAGCCGTACTAATGGTGACATTCAGCTGTGATATAAAAACTCTGAAACACTGAGGTCATTTCATTTCATGTGTAAAGCCTAAGATAGATGAACATGCAATAAAAAGTCGTCAGTATTTTCTCCTGCAGCTGCTCATTAGCTTAAGGCTCTTCAATCCAGATTGGGGATCAAGGAACAAACAAGTGCAAAAGGTGGAGAGCAATTAGAACACACAGCCCTCCTCCACTGATGCCCTCTGCACAGCCCCCGCCAATGGTCATTGTTTTGACTCCATTGTTTTCTAACTCTTTTTTCCTCTCTGACCTATGTGAATCCTTCCTCTTTTTTGTTAACCTCCTTCCACCCCCCAACCCCCAACCCTTTCTACTCACCAGCTACAGGATCCTGGGAGATTGTGTCATCAGTGGCTGAGGCCTTTTCCTTCCCATCGAAAGTGGGGTTGTCAATGCCAACCTTGGGATTCTGCGACAGCTTCTTGAGCCTCAGTGAGGCACTGGGATCGATGTTGTGTTTCGTTCTGCCATCCTCCTCTCTCCTCTTTCTCAGCTCCTCCTGGTAGTGCTGGATTCTCTCCATCTGGGTATTGCTGGGAGGGAATTTCGCAAGACTGCTTTCGTCGTCTGGACAGTCCACAGCCCTCTCCCTGTGGGTCTTGGTCTGGCCAAGGCCCAAAGAAATGCCTGGACCAGAGTCCTCTTGAACATAACCATTCATATGGGACGTGATCATCCTTTCTGCAGCACAGCTCAACCCACCAGCGTTTAATGTCAGAGACCGTTATTTGGGACTGCTCAAATCAGGTGCCATGGCCCCTCGTGGGAAGGTGTAATCCTTTATGTTCTTGCTGAGATCTGTCCCCCTGGAACAAAACAGGAATTATCGATGAATTTCTGCTCACTGTCATGTGTATCCTATTCTTTAGAAACCATAGCAAAACATTGTACAATTTCAATCCCAAGTGAAATACACACCAGTGTGATATCTACTGTTACAAAGTGAACTTGCATATTTTCAAATGTGCTTCCTTCCACCTGGTTGTCTGTTGATTAGGGCCACCATTTGTTCCTGCCTTTATTATGTCGTGTTAATGTGTCAATTTCAGAGAGAACTTTATTTTATAGTCGGAATGTTTCGCACAAGGACAAGACACATAGTCAACAAGACTGAAAGTATTCTATGCAAACCAAAGTGGAAGAAGCATTTAGAAAGCTATGCAAATGCCATTGTCTTTTGCATAAGAGCTGTAGACTTAGTGAAAATACAAATCAATGTGCTGATACTTGAACACATTGCAGGTACATATGCTGTACATGATATGTACTGTATGTATTTGTACGTTTTATAGATCTGGCACATTACTTCTTAGACACTCTACAGAGACACTTATCTGTAGAGAAAAATAGAACCATGAAGATAAACAGATGTCACTGAACACCACCTTCAAGTCACTTGTCATATGGTTATACACTCATGTCAACTACCACCAAATGCCATCCCTCCCCCTACTTATACTTATTTCCCACTGCTAATTATGTTTGGCAGGTTTATCCTCCTGGTCCAGGCTAGCAATCCCCTCCCCTACAGTAGTATTTTGCTCCGTTTACAGCGGCAGTCCGCGGCTGACAAACAGCCGAGACTGCCGGCGGGCCATCTGTTCCTGTGGGCTTAATTAAGCTCAGGCTCTACACTAGACTGGCGGATCCAACATAGGGAGGGATGGGAAGAAGACAGAGCAAACCTGTGTGATGAGGATGAAGTGACACACACACACATACACCGGTGTGCACAAAAATCCCCCAGACATAAACACACAAGGCAAGGCAACCTGTGATGTCAGATTAGGGAGACGATCAAGAGGCCCAATCAGCATATCAACTAACCTACCGTCACATACAGGGTGACATTGTGTACTGCAAAATACAAAACAGTTACAAAAATGCTAAGTGAAGAGCCACGTTCAGATATATGTAAGCAAAGTGAAGAAAGGTTTTAAAACATCTAACAGGGGCGGTGATAAAACTGGGCAACATGTAACCTCCAGTTGGTGATTGTCTCAATGTGAGAAGGATTAAAACTCAGACATACTCAGACATATATCAATATATTACTTCTTGTCTTAAATGCGCCTGTCCTCAGATGACCTATATCACCTCTGGCTCACTCTATGCACGATTACGGCTGAAGTTACATTTTTGAAAATGACTCAGAGATAGTTTGTTAGTGATTGATCGCTGTAAGAGGGAACACAATCCACATGGGGACATTTTGACTGTAACAAACTAAGTTAAGAAAACCAGCAAACATACTTCCATGGCAATTCAGTGACTGACTCAAATTTGTGGAAATTTTTCATTCATAAGAAAGCATATAGACACTTAAAATGTTTGCAGAATGACCTGAATGAAAGCAGAACTACTCATTTCAGAAAGTGTCTTAAGATGAAATTCTATCTGAAATGTTAATATGCAGTAAATTGAGTTTAATATGATATATGGTTACACTAAATCACATCCTTGGTCATTTTAGACGACATAATATCTCAAGAGAGTGGAAATAGAAGATTTGGTCATTCATTGAGAAGTATCAGTTTGGCTGAAAGTGTGTTAGAGCAGAATTGTTTCAAATAGAATCGATGTAAAGTTACATTTAAGTAATTTTCTTCAAGCTACTACTTTGTGAAACTTTAAAAATAACGATATAGTAGCTGCAGGCACATTCAGCGAGTGGAGGAACAACACCAACAAAAAGCTCAAACCGAGGATAAAAGACACGTTAGAAAATATACTCGTTTTCTCTGTGTTTTCTTAGTGTGTAACAGTTAAGTTACATTGTAAAATTTTAAAATATGACAGAGTTTAATCGTGACCGACGACGCTAGCTTGGCACTGCTAATATCAACCTACGCAGCTACACGGTGACCAAGACGCGGAGTGTAGCGGCGGGTACTTACCAACTTACTGATCCGCTAAGCTAGCTGCTTGGAGTTTTTTCTGTTCCTGTAGACGTCCGAGGAATTAAAAACGTGTTTTATTTACACACGACTGTTGTCTTGGGTGTGTGTCCTCCTTCGTTCTATCACATGACTCCGTTCAGCCCCTATAGTGAGCCGGGACAGGGACAGTCGGGACACTTGTAGCCATTGCTGTGAAACTGTGCCTGCCTGCTGTTTTCAATCGTCTCCTTGGCAACATTGCGCCTCCACAGCGCCCCCTCTCTGTCCGTTGTCGAACTTCGCCTGTTAAGTAAATTTCCAACTGACTCCTGTGCAGAAAATGTCATCAATAAATACCGTTACATGGAAGGAATGACAAGAAATGAATTAAAAGTCCTCTAAATTAGTTACATAAAACAAAAAAGTGGACAGGAAACGTGAGGAAGAAGCTGGTGATTAATCAGAATAAGAGGATGAAAGCCAGGTTTAGTGTTTATATTGACCACTGAAGATAACTTCTTCCTTAAAGTCCTGCTCCAAGAACATACGTTATTATTTCTCCAGATTAGTCTATACTTTGTCTACTTAAACTGTGCTATGTACAATGTATCCCATACATGCAGTCCGGCAAGTATAAATATTGTTAGATTTCAATAAAAGGAAACAAGACAATTAGCTCATCAGAGAACAATGACAATAACATGCAAATGCTGTTTTAAAATTCACAAGAATACGTCACCAAAACAGTAAATTAGTAACAATAAACACAGATTGACTGAGTTATTAATTTGATGAAATCATCTGAAATATAATGTAAATGAAATACTTATTGATGTCCACTTTCAGGTGGCTAAATAAAGGGTGGCACCTTTCTTGTCAAACAAAGAAAATTGTCACTCACTTCAAATTATCTTTTCAATCTGTCTTCATGCAATGTTGTGAACAAGTTGTATTTCTGCAAAATCTCTGGTCCATTTGTCAGCGTGTCCTCATAAACACCCAGGCTGAATGCACTTCAGGATACAAGTATTTAATACAATTTCCAATTACACTTCTTTTCAACGCATCTACACACATACACATATTAATTTCACGTTGCAGGGCTGAGCAGAAAGTCACATCTCCATCTCATCTCAGGAAAAGCCTTGTTTACTCCTTTCTGACGCCCCTGTGCTTAACCTCTTTTCCTTATTTGGCTTTGACCCATCCTGTTCCAGATTCTTGAACTACTTACTTTCAAAAGAGAAAGACAGGAAATGCCCTTTTGTTCTGTTGTGATTCATTCCAACCGAGCAATCAAGCATAATGGGCCTTGCTCATGGGCCACAGTAGCAGCTGTCAGATGAAGAGAGACTAAAACTATTTGTCCACGTCGCTCACCTTCAGGCTTACCTTTCCTTAAACTAGAAGAAGAAAATCAAGTTTTTCTTTAAATATATTTTATTTAAAAAAGGAAACCCAACAAGAACTTTTTTACATAATGATCAAGGATTTTTATTATCTTAGTCTCTTTCATCAGTTTCATATCATTACAGAAAATGTTATAGTACAGCGTTGTTCAATGTCTCCTCATTGCTTAATAATTTCCTTAGGAGTGCTGGTCACATATATCTGTACAATATGGTTCTTATTTTTTCTGTACATTTTTTGTGAAGTCGGTTAAAAAGGCTGTCAGCACTTAAAGAAGCTGTTTCTTTTCTTTCTTCTTTTAATAGTTGATCAAATAAAAGATTATTTTCCCAGGTTCAGCCCGCCCCTGGGGGGGTTGGGGGCGAAGTTTGCACCCGGTCACTGTGAATATAAGGAAGCTTCAGGGTCTGGGCAGACTGGGGTGTGCCCCCCCACCTTTCCCCTCCCAGCATTCACCTCTTCCCTGCCCAGGCATTTGGCACTGCGCACATAAACAAGACTCACAAGATAAACAACAAGCAAAGCTCTTTGTGAAGCCATTATGATGCATACAAATGAGAGAAAAACAGTGTCACCTTGATGGGGCTCAAAAGAGGAAGTGGCCTTGATGTGCCCCCTCTTCCTCTTAGCTGAGCACCGTTGGAAATCTGGAGTCTTCCTCAATGTTTTTTCATTTTCAAAAAACAGATTATTTTTTTCCACTAAAGATGAGAAAATAATAATTGTCTTTTTTGTCCTGGCAGGCACCTACAGCTGTCTATTAAAATGCTACTGCTATAGATAAGGTCTAGCATTGAACACACAAAGCAATTGCAATGAAAGGAACAAAGTTGCCTTAATATAATAATGATAATAAGAAGAATAATGATAATAATAATAAGAATAATCATAATAATATATTACAGAATAAATCTCTTTTTATAATTAGATTTTTTCATTAAAAGTTATATTTTCTTTGTTTGAAATACTATAATCTTTTTAAATTAATTTTTTCATATGTATCTAGGTTGTGATCAAGATGTTGACTATACCTCAACGTTATCCAAATCAATAAAAACTAGCTGTGCCATTGCATATTACAGAATAGTCAATGATATGTGGACATGCACCGTGAACCACCCATTCAAACCCTCGCTATATGACGGCAACTCTCTGTCCCTCTATCATGACATCATAGCCGGCCGATGACCATGACGTCAACAACCTCGCCTTTGTGCAGCTCCACGTATTGCTCTGTTTTGGGAGGTAGCATCAGGAGCCCGTTAGCACTGCGCATGCTCATCAGCCTGCTGCTCACCTGGTTCCCTGCAGCAGGCCGGGGGTGGAGGACAGAGGGGGGACAAAAGACTTGAAATCAGAGCTGGGACATCTCAGGGAAAAGCATACCATGAAGGTGAAGAAACTTGTGTCACATTGAATCACTTTATATCGTTTAAAAAGGTCTCAGAATCTGTCAGGTTTATTGGAATGACATAAATACTGTAAGTAAACGACCATTATGTAATAACTGTAAATTGGCCTAGAAAGGCAAAATTGGGGTTTTCACCAACCAGTCAAATCTTGATGCAGTAACGTGGATGAAGTGCACCGTTTCACAGCGTCTTTTCAGAGTATTATTAGCTGTTTGCATTGATTTTGCTACCTGTGCTCTGTGCCCACGGCAGAGGCTCCTGGTGATGCCATGTCAGAATGCAGCGGTGGTACTCCGGGCGAGGGTCTAACTTCACATCGCAAGACAACTGGTGGAAAAAAACACAGATAAGGACAAGGACAAAGAATGTCCTCTAATACGTCCTCTTGCTCATTTCTTGCCAGCCAAAATGCTGGTTCTGCATCAATCTGACTGAAGCAAACTATAACCAGAGAACCCCCTGGCGTGAATGCAGACGTTCACCAAAGTTCTCCAACATGTCAAGCTACAGCCTGAAGAACATTTCATTGTTTGTCATTTCACCTCCAGGATGGATCTCTACACAAAACAGATGCAAACACAGATACAAAACAGTGTCATCGTCTGATTTGAAAGTCCTGTTTTCTCTCCAGTACACGATCCTCTACAGTAAAACGACACCAAAAAAAGCACATATCTGGAACGCAACTAAAATAAAACTTGCTGAGCCTCAGGCAAAAGGCTATGAAATGGAATATTTTAAGTCTTTTTCCGAATACACAGGGGCAAAACATGCTTTAAAATCCATCCGAATTTGTTGGCAGAGGTAAGGTTTTACGTAAATACTATTTGACCAGGATCTGACGCCATCTGCTGAGGGGAATGATCTGCCTACATGTCTTCTTTGAGGCCATCAGTCCCACCGCTAAGTGGCAGTAATGCACTGAGGCTGACTCTAACTGCTTTATAACAGGAAATGAAGTAGTATCGGCCTCTGGACAGCACTCATCATGGCAAGGTACCAGGAAAACCTCAATGATGCTACTTTGGAACACAGGCTGTGTTTGTGTGCGGACAATATTTTATCAACTCTTCTGGCTCTATTTGTTTATGCAGGGATATTCATGAGCGTATGTGAGCTGTGATTGGTCCTTCTGTCAAGTTACTAGTCAGAGAAAAACATTGTGCTCATGAATATGTAAGACTGGGGGAAACAGCATTAATGTGAGAGTTTAGATGAAGAGCAGAATGAACTTTTGAACTGAAAACTCGCAAAGGTTCATAATTCCTTTTCCTGTATTTCGGCTGGTCTGATGACAAGTTCTGTACATTTCTTGATGAAGCCTTACTATTGAGTATTGGCACTTTGCAGTCTGAAAAGATGAGAATTGTCAGTTTGTACAACTCAATTTAGTTCTTACTCAAAACACAGGAGACAGATTCATAAAACTTCTCTTTCCGCAGGTTCATACAGGTGAAGTTTACCATCAGAATGAATGAATGTTTCCTGAATAGCTTATGTTCGATGCAAACCATGAAACCATCCCTCTTACATCCAGTCGTTTAACAGGAGTAACACTTATTGTGTCCGTGTATACGTCACATTTTGCTGCTTAGCCTGAGCGTTAGGGTTCTCTGAGGCCCGTCTCATGGTGGGTGACGGGAGCTGTGTGGGCCTACCCTCGCTTTAATGATGGTAGGTCTGGGGTCCAGAATGCCCTGCATCTTCCTCAATGCAGGGATGACAAAGAGGTTACAGGTCACAACAGCAGACACAGGATTTCCTACGGTGGACACACAGACAGAGAGAAAGACAGGGAAGGAGAGAAAGACAGAGACAGCGAGAAAAGAGAAAATTACATAACCAACATCAACACGAGAGCGGCGTAGAGAATTCACTCTTTCTCTTAAATTCACATACTACCTGGAAGGGCAAAGATAAGTTTGCGAGCACCGTCTATGTCCAGGGTGGCAAATGTTGTTGGGAGACTGAAAGAGACAAACAACCATCATATACATTCCTTCATTAATCGCTTCATCACGTGTCTTTCACTCATTCCGTCAACCGTTGAAGTGTTTAAAAAAAAAAGTTGATGAAACATAAAGTTGACTCGTTATCTTACCCTGGTTTCATGAAAACGCGACCAAAATGGATCTGAGCATGGAGATCAATATCCAGTACCTGCTTAAGGTAGTCCTAAAAAACATTACAAAGAAAATCACACAAACACTGACACTAGGGGCAACACTTAGTACTGCAAATAGTCCTGCTTTTGATTCATTTGCCACAAAGCCTCAGACACGAGCTGATAATAGCTTCTTCAAAGGTTTTTTGTATTAATTTATGTGGATTTTAGTGATCAACAGAATCATTAAAAATTACACAACCAGTCATTTGGGATTTAGTTATTGTTCTTGTACTTCTAATCCTTTGTGGGTGAAAACACCAGTCTTATAAATAAGCGAGCTGAGACCAACTATAAAAAGTATTGGAACTATTATTGGATTTAGGTTTGGAAATTAGTGAGACTTTTTGTTTTATTGAAGATTTTGCATTCAGTGCGTTCATTCCCCCTGTCTACCAGAAGATGTCAGTAAAATGCAACGCCATGACTTTTGTGTGTGCGTCTGTTTGTGGGGTTGCATGTGTGTGTGAGCATGTGCGTGTGTGTACCTTCTCTCCCATGGACACGCCTCCTGAGGTGATGATGACATCTGCACGGCTGATCCCTTCGTTCAGAGCGTTAAGAAGGTCGTCAGGGCTGTGGGGCATATAGAACAAACACACACACACGCACACATAAACAACACATGTTAACTACTATCAAAACAGGATTGGAGAGAGGACATTATGGGGCGATTGGAGAATGGAGAGAAATGGTTTGTTTGTGGTAGAAGGTGCACTGTATCATACTTGTCTCCCACGATGCCCAGATTGATAGTGGGGTAGCCGTGTTCCTGGATAGTGGCGAGCAGGGTTGAACGATTGCTGTCCCTGATCTTCCCAGGATGGAGGTCATCTTCTGGGTTCAGCAGCTGTGTTAACAGTATTCACGATAAATCAGTTTAACCAAATGACTATGGATAGTGTGAAAGTTGTTATATCTGTGAAATACGGCGGTACAGTGGCTGCCAGAGGAGCGTACGGTGACTGACAGTAATGCAGGCGTTGTCAGACATTTCCAAATGATCCCTGCTCATCTGGTGCTTCATGTAACTTCAGGCAAAACTCAGAACAATTAGCAAAATCAATCATTCGGGGGTCTTGTCAATGAGCCAAAGACTTCATCTATAAATGAAGAATGGCATAGTAGGCATTAGAAGGGAAGAGAACCATATGAAATCAACATTTACCTGGTTAAGTGACCACAACTAAACCACATCATATACAAAGCATTGCTGAACATGACAAATACAATACACACATAAATATTTATTGCTTCCATCCCAAAATGTGCCTTCTGGAGCAAAGTGCTTGTTGCTTTAGGAACTGACACAGGTACAAGAAAAATGTGCAATGAGTTTGCAAAAGGTACACATCTGATGTCATGAGGCCTGGAAATCTGATCAAAGAATGCCTGATAGGATAAGGATAGCTGAATTGAATTTTCAATTGAATTAGATTAATCAAACATATGCTCTCCTACAATTAAATGTGTATACATTCATTTTACATTTGCAACTGGTGTAGCAATCATAATAGAGCCTTGCTTCATCCTGTAGGAGATAATTAGCACTGATTGGAACATGCATGCCGGGAGTATGGCTTAAGTATGCATGTTAAGCATGTCAAATGTATCTGCACAGCACTGCAAACCAGGAGTAACGAGTACCTACAGTCAGCTGAAGGCACTACGTGAAGTTTACACGCACCTCCATGAAATTTTAAATCTACAGAAAATGCATAAAAACACTTCCAGAGTGCACGGCGACAGTATGTTTAAGAGAAACCGCCTGGTCACAGATAGACGCACTCTTCACAGCTAAATGCACGCACAAAACAGCTAAATTCATGCCTAAAATGCGTATTCAGTTCTTTTCTCATTACTGTTCTTATCCACAGTCAAAGTAAATGATGTTGATTGTGCATAAATACTAACAAAACCAAAGTCTCAGCTGGGACATGCACCTTTTTGCAGACTACATTCCCAGCACACACACATGCATTTGCTTCCCCCCTGACCTCTCACCTCGTTGCCTGTGGACATCACAGCCACCACAGGGAATTTTTGGACCTCCACCTCGGTGACGCCCACAGTGGCCAGGAGACCGATCTCGGACGGGCCCATGTGGGTGCCCTTGGCCAGAACGCACTCACCGCGCTTGATGTCATGACCGATAGGCCTGCGGTGGAGATGAAGAGAAGATGGACGTTTAAAGGGAAAAGTATTTCTTAAATCCAAAATAGTATCAAGTATTTTTTATTTACAATCCAAACTAAGACTAAACTAACTATGTACAGCAAAAAAGACCGACATTTAGTGTTTACATTTGTGTTTTCCTTTTGTCATAACCAGAATTAGTGGTTAATAATAATACATGACCAACCTGATGTCCTGGCCGGGGCGAGCCTGTACCAGGATTCGTACCTCCAGCTCCTCTGTGCCCTGAGAAAGACAAACCAGCTGCCACATACATCACAATGAACCAACATACAGATACCATTTCCAATATGCTATATCCGGATGGCTTATAATGAGCCTTATTCGCCTGGTTCTCTTCTGGGGTATGTAGAGACACATTTGGTCCAGATGAGAGACTTACGTCCTCAGATTCGCGGAGCAACTCTGTGTCTTCCACCTGGACTACAGCATCGGCCCCGCAGGGGATAGGGGCACCCGTCGTCACCCTCATCACTTGGCCTGGCATCACTGTGTGGGTGGGCTGCACAGAGACACAGGCAGGACCAAGAAGATTTATAGCATATAAAACAAGCTGTATCTAATATTTACGTTTCAATTATTGATTTGCTCATCCAAATTTGACATGCGCTATCTTCTCAACATGAAAAGAAAATAGGAATGAATGAAATGAAAACAAAAAATAAAGAGCCCCAACTGAACTAAACTGACTACATTAAAGTGAAGAAGTTTACTGACTGCACTTTAAAGACATTTTATACTAGACTTGACCTCAGCTCAACTCCTTCTACTCTCTCCCAAAGCACAAACACAGCATGTGAAAATCTTGGAGACCTAGTAAACAACCCCAAAGCGTGCATGCAGTGGTTGTTAGTTTGTATGTGTGTTAGTTTTGTTGGAGCAGAGCAGAGCAGGCAGTCACTATATCACTGTAGCCTCCTCTGTTCTCTGAGGCCTAATCTGTTTTGTAGTTTGACAGCACTCTGGCTTTATAGCAATGCCTGGGGTTGAAGGGCTTTTCATCACTTGCAAAGAAAACACACTGGTGCTGTGCCAGTGCTGCTGGTCAAAGTGTGAGGTGAAGGACAAAAGTGGGATCTGGGATCTATGGATCTGAGAATATCTGCATGCTGCTCCCAGCTCATAGGCGATTGGTTTCCTTTACCCGGTAGTGTAAATGTAGCATACAAGTGTGTGTACAGACCTGCTCTCCGGCTTGGGACTCCCCAATGATGAAGCGGTCACCTGGTCCATCAGCCGCTGAATATCAAAAAGAAAAAAGATTTAATACCGTTTTATACCTACACTGGATTGAGTGTGTGAAGGAGTGTGTCATTACAAACAGGATGAGAAACAGACCACACAGCGTGAGGGACACCTTGACTTTTTGATTTTTAATTACACATACACAACACTCATCACCGAATGCCTGCGAGGCACCCAAGCGGCCGACTCTATTTACAATGAAGACATAGAAAATTCTGAAATATATTTGCCGTAGTGAGAATCCAGGATTGGGAATGAAGCATCGTTTGAACTGAGTGGGAACTGTGAGAGACACAACAGTTTCAGCTGATGCCCTCAGTATGCGCGAGACTCAGTGACCTGTTTGGCACAACTACGAGTCCTCTGGCTCAGCACATCCCAGCTGAACCCTTTCTAGCACCCTGACCAAGGTTAGTTCAATCTCTTGGCAAAGCTCCTGGCTTTAGTGTCCTATGACAGAGGGAAGATGGATGCTGCAGCTTTGTGGTGTCACGTCTCGTATTGGCTCTACCTTGGGGTGGAAATAACACCCTGGCACTGGGGGAAGTGCGGGCTGATCCAAAAAGAGGCTCCTCCCACACCCAAAACTCATGTGCACGCCTCAGCAGGTGCCAGGCCCTCTGGAATGATGCCTAAATTTGGAGGGCGCTGTGGCGTTGCGCTCCTCTGCGGACAGTATTTGTAACACACACCTGGAATGCCACCCTGGTCTCCATATGAACAATCCTATCCCAACCTTCCTGTTTGATACTTGTGATTCTTATGATTGGAATTCATAGTAAACGGCCTAATCCCAGCTGCTAGTGTTTGATACACAGAACTAAAAAGGGAAACACACTTTATGTGAGGTCCTTTAAAACATGATCAAAGGTCCATACCTCTCACAGCATAGCCATCTTTGACAGAAGCAGGGAAGGGTGGCAGGTTGTCTTTGGCATAAACGTCCTGAGCGAGGACTCGACCCATCCCGTCTGTGGGAGGAGAGACATAATACAATATGAAAGGTGTAGGGGGAGAGATGGGCAAGCTTGAGACACACACACAAACACACTCCCTCCCCAATCCAATAATCATACGACCTCTTCCATCCGACCAGACAACTAAATACACTCTAAAACAGCCAGTGAAGAACAAGAGACGCTACACAACAAGCTGCAAAGATGCAACAGTATACGAGGAGCGAGGGATGGAAAGAAAGAAGGAGAAAGAAGGAGAACGTGGGTGGATGAGAAAAAACCCGGAACTAAAATACATTTAGCGGCTGTATAGCTATATTAAGCCTTTTTGTGAGCCTTTGTGCTGTGATCATGTGGGTGTTAATGTGAAGATCTAAGCTTTGATATCAATGAGCTGAGGGAGAATATATATGCATGTGCACAAACAGACACCCACACACACACACACACACACACACACACACACACACACACAAGCTACATCACCTTACTAGGCGACAACCACAATCATCTGCAGGCAATAAGACAGACACCTTACGTGCAATCTTTACATCTTTTCTTTTTTATTTGACATCAATATTTCATCATTCGTTTGCTTCGCCGGCTGCCATTTAAAGAGCACGTCAGAGCCACGCGCTGCGGTTGAGTTGTAAAAATAGAACCGAGTCGCAGAAGGAAATTGCGTTTTTTTCCGTTCTTTTTAAATTGCAAATCACTTATATTCGTGTCGCAAAAGGAGTTACGTAACGTTCATTAAGGAAGGGGTGTGGTGGCATCACCCGTCCAACAAATATGAAAAGGGACATTTGAAAATGAAAAGGAGCCTCAAAGTGTTTTAACAAACACACACACATGGATTTTCATGCACACGGATCGGTCAGGAGTCATGTGATTGCGATGAGAACGGAGGGATATAAATCATAATGTTGTGCTCATAATATGCACAATTGCTGATGCAGGCACCCATCAACACACTTTGAACATGGACATACACGTACACATACACACACATTCAAAGCTGCTCCTGCAAAAGCTTTCATCATTTCCTACTATCCCCCACTCAGCTGTACTACAGTAAATACTGTAAGAATTCTTCCTTCCATCCGTCCATTGATCTTGTAGTTGCTCTTTTACTATCTCAAGCTCAGAGATGAATTATTACTTTGTGTTTTGCCCTCTGGCCCTGAGTGTGTCTGTCCTGGCACGGAGGCTTTTCTGCCAGGAGGCGAACAAGACCCTCAGGTCTTAACCTAATGTTACGGTGTATACATGTGTGTGTATGGGAGTTTGTGTCCTTTAGAAATGCAAATACAAATGCAGATACAAAATGCAAATACAAAGACATCTCAACAGCACATTTAGTCATGTGCGTTATTGGAAAATCCATTATTGAAACATTTGGATATCATAATTATGGTGTTTCCACTTTGTTTTCTCCCTGTCTGTGTGTGTTGGAAAGTTGGATATTGGAAGATTCATACGTTCTTTGTCGAGGGAACCAAACGCAGAGTCAGCATACCTCTGTAGTTGATGATCTCGGTACCCAGGACAGCGGTCATCTCCAGCACAGTGATGAAGGCCTTGTCCATGGAGGTAAGGGGGAAGGGTGACATGCGGTGCCTCCGGGCCACCTTGGTGATGTCCACCGCACTGTGACCTTGAGTGATATCACATAAAATAGGTGTGAAAAATCTGAGTCAAGAATGCCTAAATCAGTGTTTTTCATGAAGGAGTGTATTCAGGCCAGATTCATCCTTTTTAGCGCATCGATTGTTTATTCAGAGGGCTGGAAAGTTGGAACTCGAATAGAGGAGAGAGAGGAGAAAGTTTAGATTTACTATCAGAAGCAGAGGACAAAATAACAGTATTCTACACAGAAAGTCACAGAGGAACCAAATGAACCGTGATTCCAGCAAACTGGGCCAACATTGGCTACAGTCACATAGCAAGAAAGGTCAAAGTGTAGAGAGTCTCAGGGCGACATCACACTTATAATCTTTTATTAATGTGTCTCCACACCAGGACAACCAAGACACACATGTCATTTAAAGGATTAAAATGATTGTTTTTAAAGCTTATATACACTGCATAAATATATACACATACAATGACGCATTTTATGTAAACACTGTGAGGAGGACTGATGATCAATAGCAGTCATGTTGGTCTAATAATACCTCACTAATAATTCCAAAGGCTAAAAGGAACAAAGCAAGGTGTAACTAATGTGTAATCTGCTCTCTCTCTCTCTCTCTCTCTCTCTCTCTCTCTCTCTCTCTCTCTGCCCCACAGTGAAGAATAGGCACTGTGCTTCCATTTCCCTTGACCCACTTTCTCTCCTTTAAACACACACTTACATTTCTACACCAAATTGCAATGCTTAACACGAGGCTTAACAACCTCTGGCAAAACATCACACGCAAACACGCGCGCACACACACATGCACGCGAATCCCGCAGATGTCGTTGAGTTAGACGCGTGCTTAACCACCATTTATAGGGGTCGGAGAGCGCACTTTGTGGATACACAGCGTTTTGAATTCGATACGTAATACTCACTTGATCTTAGGATATTTTCTTTGCTGCTGCATCGTGACTGCACCTAGAGATGGAGGGAGTGATTGGAGAGAGAGAGAGGAAAGGTGGAGTGAGAGAGAGAGAGAGAGAGAGAGGAGAAGAGGGGAGCAGAGGTAGTGAAAATTTGAGATTAACCGGGCTGCTCTTTTACACACTTGAGATGAGAAGCTGTGTACACGACAGTAAGAAGCATTGGCACGAGTCATGTCACACTACACTGTGCACTTTGTCCTGCTGTTGGGAGATGACTGCATCCTCCCACATTAGCATTATCACCACTTAATGTACAGTAGATCATCGTAGCACAGGTGACATTCACACTAATAAAAGCACAGACATGTCACATTACTATAGGACTTAAGAGCTAACAGTAATATACGGACAAAGGCAACAACATACAGAGTGACAATATTGTATCACAAGGTCATAACAGATGTATTAACTGTGCTACGGTGTAACATCAAATGTAGTGGAAATGTAGTGTAGAGTATAGATAGTGGCTGTTCAGATGCGGTGCAGGGGTTTTTGCCAGGTTTCCTCTGGAAATTGCTGATGCGGCATGGTGGCTGCACTAGCACCTAGTTACATGTCATCTACGGCAAGGTGGGGAGGAGAGCAGAGTAGGTCCAAATCTGGACTGAGTTTCCCAAAACCATCTCCAGACTACGGCTGCCTTGCGGTGCACACTGAGTGAACACAGCGCAGACAAACTCAAGAGTCCAACCGGATGCGTTGGTAGGGGTTAGTCAAGATTAGGGCTGCATTTCCCATAAAACCATGTTTCTCCTTGTCACAGAGAGGATGCTGCTGCTTTCTCTCCGTCCGTTTCCATTAATTGTTTAGGAGTGATTGATTTATCCATAAGGCATTTGCAAGTCTCAGGGATTTAGATTTCCGAGCCCAGATTTCCTGTGAGATAGTCACAGTCAGTATGCCTACATGTAGGAATCATTTTTATTTTTTTCCAAATGTGTGAAATCGCCATAAATTGATGTTGGTGTACTCTGATTAACAGACCTTGATTAGTGGATTGGAAGTCAATTTACTCAAGCACGTAAACAATCCACTCTCCATCAGCCTATGCAGATTAACCACTGTTATGTATATTCAGCAATTATAGTGTTTATGTGAAAATATTGAATGTAGATGGAGGATTAAAGGAATGTGACAAGGAGAAATCAGGTTCTACTAGTGGCAATAACCAGGCATAAGTGGTTCACGGCAGTGGTCACCTTTAACCCCCTGATTAATGATGATTACACATACAGTATGTCCTTAGAAGTAACGTGGCACTAATGTTTGGATGTGAAGACGCTAAATAGCACTAGATAGCTAAATAGAGCCAAATTGTTATAGAATTATGAAGTATGCTTTTGGGAAGCTCAACCTTAATCATAGCATACACATGGGGCACCAAATTAGAGTATCGTTATTTAAAGGTATGTAAACCTACACGTCTGTCCTCATTGAAAAGGTCAGTGTTTCATTTGGTGCTGCCATTGGGCTGCTTACACATGATCAGTGGCATATTGTGTTGTGTTGTGTTGCCCATTCTTGCCTCTTACTTAACCTCACCACCCAGATTTTCCTGCCACTTTCCCGCTGCAGTTCAACCCATTTCCACTTTGATCTGTTTTAGGAATTACTGTCCGACACAAATTCAAAGTTTGATCATAATCTGGGTCAAAAAGCAGATGGCGTGGTGAAATGTATGCAGTAAAGACTTCATAGCTGTGTCCCAAAGGTAAACTGCGCTCATGTACAAACCAGAAATAGATTTCCATGCTATATCAGGACGAAATTGCACGTAATTCCTGAAGAACTGTGACGTACCAATTTAAAGGCAAGATAGTTGACTACTTGAATGTTTTGCCTTTGCGTTCAGGTAGGACACAATAAAGTGCGTTGAATTCTTACAAAATTGACCAAACTACATACTATTTAGCAAGGAAAGCTTCTAGAATGACAATCTAGTGCACATTTGGGAAACAGCTCCTGATTTGTGTGCTTTTAAACTGGCATAAAGTTTGTTGCTGGTGTTTCAAATGTGACGTTAGCTACATTTTCGCTAACAAGCCAGGCTGGGTTTGGACATGTCAGCTTGGCGTGTCTATGCAGCGAGGTGAGTGACACTGACATTGCTCACTATAATGTGATTCCACTGTTGCTCATGTGTAAGCATCCTTACTCTGTGGTATTTATGTCTGTTTGCTACTGTATCATTTTGGCTGACCTTTCTTCTTCATGCGTGCTTGCTGTCTTGCCTGTCTCTCTGCCTTTATATTAAGATACGTTCGCTGACATAACTGATTGCCTGGTTGTCTGTCAGTCATCCTGGTTACCTATTTGTGACTGTCTACGTCCCCTTTGGGGCCTTTCCCTCTCTCTGGGCTCTAACTGGGCCTCTGACATTCCTCTATCTCTTTGTCACAGCTGATTACTTCAATAACTCCTGTGACCTGTAGTTAAGTTCTTCATATAAGGTGTGTGTGGGCAGTGTATGGTTTGTGGAGAACCTATACACCAATGGTGAAGGTATCTCTACCCACCCACCCTTTCTTTCTCCTCCCCTCCCTTACTCCAATCATAACTAGGCTACTGCGACACCACTGGGCACCAAACAGCC
Source organism: Genypterus blacodes (assembly GCF_046128005.1). Taxonomy (NCBI): domain Eukaryota; kingdom Metazoa; phylum Chordata; class Actinopteri; order Ophidiiformes; family Ophidiidae; genus Genypterus; species Genypterus blacodes. Next base: position 1,846,764 of record NW_027466876.1, read on the forward strand.
AAGGTGAGAGGGTGGGTGATGTGAGTGGGGCAGGATGGGATGATTCAAGGAAGTGAGAGGAAGAGGAGATGGAAGGACAGGGAGAAAAAGAGAGGGGCAGCGAGAGGGTGGAAGGATGATGATCAGCATGATGTGGTCCCACAGCCCGGAAAAAAAGAAACAAAAACAGGAAGCACGGACTAGACAGACTTCACTAAACTACAGAGCCCAGACATAGCAGAAAGGAAGAAAAACAAAGACCACTAGAGAGGCCTGATGGCATCTACTTAACAGACATCCAGCACACCAGACATAGCTACTTAAAGCAGAGCATGTTAACCGGAGAGACAGATACAGAGATAGACAGACAGGTGGAGAAAGAGAGGGACAGAACGTTTGTGCGAGTGTGGTAAACAGAGAAAGAAACCAGAAGAAAGGACCGGAAGGAAAAAAAGTGAGACAAAGAGTGATGAGAGTGAACGACAGACAGATTGAGGACAAGGGAGAGACCTGTGGTGACAGAGGAGTGACAGGACAACAGACACATAGAGATATACAGAGAGAGAGAGAGAGACAGAGACAGAGAGAGAGAGAGAGAGAGAGAGAGAGAGAGAGAGAGAGAGAGAGAGAGAGAGGGTGAAAGAGAGAGAGAGAGAGAGAGGGTGAAAGAGAGTTAGAGAGATAGCTGGCAACAGAAGGAGGGGGGGGACACAGAGTGGGGCATTTGTTTTGCGCGCTCCTCGGGGGAGGGTGAGGGAAGGGCAGGGGTGGGGGGCGGGATAGTTACTCGAGAGCTGAAGGTCCTCCTGCGATCATCTTTAAGCCCCTCCAACCTACACTGGAGCTAGTGGAGATAAAGCATCGAATCACAGGCATCAGTGCATCTGTCCCAGCAACCACAACACTAACAGACAGACAGACAAGACAGACAAACGGACGGACTGACGGACTGACGGACTGACGGACTGACGGACGGAACGGACGGAGAGACACACAAGACAGGCATCCACTACAATAAGCAACCCTAGCAGGAGAAGGAAGAGGAGCAGCACAGAAATTGATAGAACCATAATAACAGTGAGAGAGAGAGAGAGAGAGAGTGTCGCAGGGGTTTCAGGTGCCATAATGCACCAGTGGTGACCATACTGGAGGTCCTCAGCTGGTGGGCAACAGTGACAACAAACAGCTGATGCCAACAGCTCCTATGTACTATACACTCTACTATGCCTACGTAGTATACTACTGTATACTGTCTTCATAGTGTACTCTTATGGCTTTGTAGAATCCCCTAATAGCTTCCTATTAGGTATATGTAATTGTCCCCTTCATAGTATAAATTAAAGCTGCATATGTAGTATACTCTTATATAGTACACTCTTAAGGCTGCCTAGCATACCACAATAGTCACCTTTATAGTGTACTCTTATGGCTGCCTATGTTGTTTACTCTAATAGCTGCCTATTTAGCATAACCTTAATAGTTGGCTTTGTAGTATACCCTAACAACTTCCTATTTAGTGTACATAATTGCTACCTTCATAGTGTACATTAAAGATGTAGTATACTCTTATGGATGATTACTTAGTATAACCTAAAAGCTGCCCCATTTACAGATGAGGTTCTCAAACTGTAGTACGTTGGACCACAATTGGAGGTTAAAGCTGTGGTACACTAGATGAAAGAGATTCAAAACAATTGAAATTGATCGAAATTCTGTTCTTAACTTTATATTATCTTATTATTATCTTACTGGTAGTAAGATGATTGGTTTGCTCAGACGTGGTGCTTGGTTCAGAGTGTATTAAGTTAAGACTGGAGTAATACTGACTCAGGTATCAAGACTACACTTCTAAGCTCAATCAACTTTAGTTAAGTAAACTCAGCGGACCTCCATGATGGCACCAGCTTCCGTTGCTAGGAGATTTGCAACACATCTGCAAAGACCTCACACAGAGAGAGAGCAAGAGGAATGATAAAAAAAGAAAGAAAGAAAAATACAAAGGCGAGGATTTAAGGAAACTAAATACAGCTACAGCACGACAGATCAAACATTCAAAAAGCACATCAGAAAACTAACGATCGACAGCTAAAACATTTTCGTACAAGGCGTGCCTTGCTTAAAAAAAGTTTGCAAAAGACATCTAAAAAGAAAATAATGACATGATTAAAGCTGAACAATTAGATCAGTATCACACTTACTGGGAAATATACCTAGCTAGTCTCTTTAAACACAAAGACAACCAACAAGATTCAACTAATTGAACTCTTCTCCCTCCTAATTCAGTTTGAGTCTACCCTGCAGCTGGGTTTGATGCATTAACACACAATGACCGTTTCTGTCACACAACTGAAAACCGTGACACAGTGTGGAGTGATGACACAGGTGGAGCAGAAGACCTCAGCATGGGGAAAAAATATGTCAGTAGAAAAGATCATACCATGAGAAAGCCATGGGAAGGGTGTGTGTGTGGTTGGGTGGTTGGGGAGGCGGGGCAGTTTGCATGTGGAGATGACTACAGTGGAAGTTTGAGGAAGTGAGGGAAATGTGTGGAGAGCGAGTGCAGAAGCAGAATGGGGGTGTTGGACAAAGGGGGAAGGCAAAAAGCAGACTGTCAAACACTCTCACACTCGTTTCTGATCTACCCTCCACTGCAAGACCAACTGAATTAAGTGCGAGAAGAAGAGAATAGGATTAATATGACGGAGGTAAATGTGACACACACACACGTGTGCACACAGAAGCTTTAGAGACTGCCAATATTTGTAAAATACTTAATATGTGGCTCATATTGCCCATTTTCACACGACCGCTACCGTAGACCTAATGGCATATTGCAGTACTCTCGGAACACACACACACAAAACACTGGCCTCCCTGCCAGAGACACTAATCACTCTACGAACCAACCCCATCGTCTCTGTGGAAACAGTCTGATGATGGGTTGTCATGGAGATCTGCCACGAAGATCAATGGGCTGGGGGTGGCGGTGAAGGGGGGGGGGGGGGGGGGGGGGGACGTGTGCAGAATAGTGAGCACGGCCAGGTCAGCGAGACACATGGCCCAGGGGCTGCAAAGCAACCATGGGGAAATCAATGGGCCAATAACCAGCCAGAAGAGGAGACGCTCCGGGGGGAACGAGGGGATGCAAACCGCCACGGTGCTGAGATCAGCACAAAACAAAGGAGCTGTCAGACAAATTATGCAAAAAGGTAGATTTATCTGCCCGCCGCGAGGAGGAGAGGGGCAGTGACAAGCCAGGGAGGCTCGTTTCAACCGGCTTCAACTGCCTTACCCCGCGGGACAGAAGGAGAGAGAGAGAGGGAGAGAGAGAGAGAGAGAGAGAGAGAGAGAGAGAGAGAGAGAGAGAGAGAGAGGGGAGCAGAGAGAGCGGGGGATTGAGCCGAGGACAAAACGCTGGAGTGATAGCGACAGAGCGGTAGAGGGCAGGACAAAATACTACAGTGGCAATCGGCGGCTAAGTCCTCCTCCCTGGGGAACGGAGGCAGGAGCCTGAGGGGGCAAAAAGTGAAAAAGAGAGAGAGAGAGTGACAGGGGGGGTGAGGTAGTGCAGGTTTCAGCTAGGGCCTCTGCTCTCCACTGACTCACACACCAGGAAGATACTCTTGCAACCTCCATGAAAACAAACCCCAAACTACCAAATTTACCAGCCACAGATACACAAACCATATCAAACGATTACATGGTGGATGAATGGGAGATGAGTGCTGGTGGAGATCTGGAGAGACAGGCGATGGGGAGGTTTTGTTTCTGAGTCTGACCGCTAACAAGTGGTGATACACAACGACACTGGAAGAGCAACAATGGCCGAGGTGTTGCCAAGGCGATTGTTGCTTTGATTTTCATTTTGCATGACTGTAAATACTTTTGCTCGCTAAAATTGCCATGTGTATCATCATGTAACCCACCAATAAGTTCTGGATGGCCTACGCAACACACACACACCTCTCCCCCTCGTGAAATCTGGTATGTGGGGTAAGGAAGTGTTTTGTGTGTGTGTGAGTGCTTGCAGAGTGAGACAAAGAGGCTATCGCAGTGTTATCATCAGTTGCACTGTGGCATTCTTGACCTTTCTGGGGGGGTTAACTTGTCTCTTTCGTCCCACTATATCGTCCCATAAACATAAAGTATATACTAATACATCTGTCTGGGTTGCTGTGTGTGTGATGACTCCTAAACTGCTGGGTGCTCAGTCTCTGTCCCTTCGCTGCCTCCCTGCCTGTGTGTGTGTGTGTCTGTGTGTGTGTGTGCCTGCATGTGCCTCGTGTGGTGAGGTGTTACGTGGGATGCCAGTGACCTGCATGCCAATAGATAAAGTTTAGGTAAAAGGGTAGCGGGTTTACCTGGTCCAAGGTAGAGTACCTTGACTTGAGCGTGATGACCTCATCCAGGTGAGCCCTGAATTCTCTCCGTGAGGCCTGGGGGAAGCCACAGGATAGTCACTCACTTTCTCGCCACATGCACACGCGCACACACAAACACACACACTCACTCATCCATACACACACACGTGCAGGAAATAGGCATGCACACCCGTTTTGATGGTCTTATAAAAGCATATATTTACATATCAGGTAGTGGCGAGTTTAAAACAATCACACACATACACACACAGTCTCTGCATAGACTGGATGAAGACACGCCTATGCACACACGCGCACATCCTTAATATAAAGCCAGCACTGATCTCACACACATTCTGCAATCGGACCAAAGTAAATGTAAAGATGTAGCAAAAACAGCCACCAACGACACAATTGAACCAAAGATGGATGAACGGAACCAACAACACGGTGGAGCTGACATGTTTCACGTTAGAGTGGAGAGAGAGGATGCAATTGTGATCACATCTTTGAATTAACGCGTTGTATGAATGGAAGTTAAAATATTTGAACTCTCTGACCTCTGGCCTCTTTATGCTATATATATGGACAGTAAGTGAGCAGCTGAAACAGGAGCAACAGATTTGATATGTATCAGACTGGCAACTGTAACCCATTGCAGCTTAGAACAGCTCAGTAATTGGATATGAAATGATTGCAAATTAGTTCTTGTCAAAATGTGATGGCACTGCAATCAATCGCAGAAGTGCATTTATTTTAAGTTCCCTTTTCATACCGAGAGGGGATCAGAGTCTTTGGGCCCCGACCTCACGACTACACTGCAAAGGCTCACACATTTACCAAGGCCTGTTCTCTCTCACAAGCTGCCGTGTGCGAGAGAGAAACGAGGTGAGAACACTGAGGGAGAGAAATGCAATTGGTGCAAGCAATATCACTTTCATTCCGCCACATAATTCAAGCATCTTTCAACTTCGGTTATGAGGTTGAAACACAGTGGAAGAATATGAAGAGCGATGGGGCTTTGTTGTATTTCTGGGGTGTGAGAGTGTGGAAATGAGGGCGGGAAGTACGAGGGTTTAATGTGTGTGGCTGGAACCGGACAAAATCGACTACATGACGCATTCACACAAAAATATAAATAAGGAACAGAAAGGATTGTGGGATATCAGCAGGGGTGCAGCGGGCGGGAGAACACACAGAAGGGGACAGACTGAGGAGGTTTGCGGGGAAGCAATCATGAGGAGAAGGGAGGTTGTAATGGATGCTCTCATGGTGTGACGCGACGGCAGCCATAACAGTGCATTAGAACGCATGCAGGAGTACCTCAGCAATGCTTAGGGTGGATGAACAGGAGGGGAGCCGCGCCTGGTGCCATGAGGGAGGAGGGGAGAAGAGAAGAGGAGAGGGTTAACAGTGCCAAAGCCAGGGTGGAGCAAAGGGGGGGTGGACAGGTGCGCACAGAGACAGCGCCCTCTGTCTTTTGGGAGGGGCGTCTGCATGTGGCGTGTCTCTGTGTGACTGTGTCAGGAATCAGGTAGGCCAAGGCAGCCAAGGGCATAACAGACGAAGGGACAGGAGGACAGCAGGACAGCAGGACAGCAGGACAGCAGGACAGGACAGCAAGTAGGAGCTGTGTGGTGATTTGCTCCACTCGCCATCAGCACAACAGGAGGACAGGAAACATCGCATCAGTGTCTCAAAGTGTTTGCATATATGACTGTAAATGACATGTGTGTGTGTGTGTGTGTGTGTGTGTATGTGTGTTATTATACTGGAACAAAGCCTTTAGATAACTTTGATAAATAGATACTTTAGATACGGGTTCTCCTACCAAGCCCATTCAACAATTCAAATTATAAAGAGCTTCAAACTAGTATCCCTCCTTCTGTCTGAGGTGTACACAGAATCTAATGAATCTAATCGGCAATCAGAACACAACTACAACACACAGAAATATACATCTACTGCTGCATCACAGGGGTCACCTGCTGTTTGCATTCATGCTGTCATAGTAACACATCCACCAAAGACTTTCACTGCCTCCACTACTGACCTGAGTGAGGGTGATGGGTTGCTGCAGAACCACCTGTCAAACAGCGGACAGAGTAGCACTTGGCGTGATAAAAACGTGGCTCTGAGACCTAAATGAGGACCTTCATCAGTCCAATTTAGGGAAATCGGTGCTTTAAATGACCCAGCGGTCCACACTGTGAGGGATCTTTCACAACTAATATTGAGACTCTGCTGCGGCTGCAAATGCGCGCTTCAAATAAGACCCGGTGTCACGTTGTTTACTACTGCTGTTGTGTTCAGCACCATGGACAGCGGACAAGCACGTCGCACTGTGTCAAGCTGTGTCTGCAGATTGTATCAATGTTGTTAGTGAGGTTGTGCGCCATGTTATCTGCCACAGCCACTTGTGTATTTATTCAGGCTTTAGTCTTCCATAAACTAGATCCTGTTCTAAGCCCGCTCTCCCCTAAAGGTGAGAAAGAATCCACTGTAAATGCGACGTGACCGCGGCTGACCAGAGCCGTGTGCTTCTTCATCATCCAGCCCCGGTCATTCATCACTCTCCAGTTTGCTGCCCTCTCTCATGGCCACCTCCGTGTCCATTTATATTAGAAATTAATGAGCCATTGAATATGTGGCCAGCGTGGCAGAGAGTGAGTGTTAACACAGCTGATTTGACGGGACTGTGTGTTATGCTGCCTACCGGTTCTTCCTCACGTCTCATCAGCAGCCCACAATCAGTGCAGCTGGACGGACGGCGCCATCAATTCCCCTCACTGCCTGCCTTTCTCTCTCTCTCTCTCTCTCTCTCTCTCTCTCTCTCTGTCCATTCCCAAGCTGCCCCCCCTCCCTCTAGGCAAAATCTAACCCACGCTTCTCATCGTGCGTCTTCAAGCAGATTAACATTGGATCACAGTGCGCTTTTAAAACACGGAGAGACAATCTCAAGCACACAGACTCATATGTACTCGTTGAATGAACTCTGCCGAACTAAATTTGACTTAAAGCCTAAAGCAATTTGACCCAAATGGTCTATGGGTACTACGAGCCAAATGGAGCAAGGGTGGGTGGGTGGGGGGGGGGCGGGGACTGAATGTGTGCGCTTTAATTTGTGATTTAAAAAAGACTTTCCTCTGGCCGCAGCTACTTTCATCTGCTCTCCGCAACAATACATCACACACATTATCATACGTCTTGTCTGCTATACGACCCGACTACCTAAGCTATTCCTCTGCACCTGACATTTAACTGGGTATCATCGCTCTTCATCGCTGAATTGATATCAAAGTGCCTTTTCTGCTCGCTTATTATACGGTGTCCTCTGCCGATAGCAGGACGGAGGATATATTCTGCAGCTCAACATGTTTATGTGTTCGTTTCCTTGTAGGTCGTGCAGACTAAGCAGATTATCAAACAGGGGGAAAGAGTTAAGGCTGATTATGTCCATTATTTCCTGTAGAATCAATCCCAACCACAAATTTCACATTGTAGTTTGATTAGAATGTTCTATCTGCTTGCCTTGATGTGAACTGTATCTTTTAAATACAGTAGGTGACCTTTGGATCTATTCTCCACACACCGCAGGAAGCTGTTCTTACATGGCATCGATCTACACTTCAAAATTATCGCTGCACCTGGCATTTAGCGAGGCAGAGTAATTCTCTAAAGCTGCATTGATGTGCCTGTCAGCTTTTTAAAGCTGTCGTCAACGTGTGTGTGCGTGTGTGTGTGTGTGTGTGTGTGTGTGTGTGTGTGTGTGTGTGTGTGCGCGTGTGTGTGTGGCTGTTCACACACATCTCCATCCATGTTGCCTCAATCTTCCTTTACAGTAGCACTCCAGTAGTATTGCTGTTTCAATGTTTGAATAGAAATATGACCGGTCAGAGGAAAAGGAATACCTGCCTGGAAATGTTGTTTATACTTTTTACTTTTTTATTATCTATTAATCTACTGCTGAATTTCAATTATTAATCAAGTAAACAAGTTTGTGTTTGTTTCTTACTGTAAGAGACACAAAGTAAAGAAATAAACTAAACTCCCCGAGCTCAGCTAATAATAATAATTTCAATAAATGACAACATAATCTGTCAACTTTGATATTGGCTTTTTCTTACTCAGCTCATCTTTCTGTTGCATCTGTTCCAACAATATGCTGGTCAAAAGAGAATCAACAACTAAATATTTCTAGGATCTCGAACTATGAAAAGCTGCCCGCTGAAACAGAAAGTTTCTCATTTTTTAGTCCAGTTGATTGTCTACATACATGAAATTGATTGGTCATGTCCAATTTAATTGTGAGCACCATTACAGGTCCACAGGTTCTTCCCCTCCTCTCTTCCATCAAGTGGGGTGTCGTCCCACATCCCTACAGTAGACAAGCTCCTTCATCTTCTTCCTCCTCTTTATCCCACAATTCCTTAGGCTACTCAACAGTCGGGTTGCAACATTACTCACCTCCAAAACCCTCCCCAACACTGTCCGTGGCCATTACACACACACACACACACACACACACACACACACACAGAAATGTATATCTATAAAATACACATTACACATGCAACACTTGCACATGGAAACCCATTCAGAAAATAACACAAAATGATTCTGTTATCACACAGGCATACACACAGGGAATAGTTGCCTTCTGCACACACACATACACACACATACACACACACATCTGTCCACACTCAAACCTGTAAACACTCTCTCAGATATGCAGGAGGAGAGACATTACTTACCATCCTCTGCCTGAAGTCAGAACAGAATGAGCTCCCCGGCACATGCACACAAGAACACACACACGCGCAAGACACTAAAACACACTAACTGCAAGGGGGGGGGGGGGGGGGGGGAGTGAAGAAGAAGGATGAGCGAGTGAGCAAGCAATAAATGGGGAAAGAGAGAGAGAGGGAGAGAGAGAGAGAGAGAGAGAGAGAGAGAGAGAGAGAGAGAGAGAGAGAGAGAGAGAGATGCACAAGAGAGAGAAAGCTGAGAGAGAATGCAACAGCCGGAAAGAGACTGAGGAGGAGGAGGAGGGGAAGAGGAGGAGGAAGAAGAAGAGGAGGAGGAGAGTATATCTGCACATACGGTGCTGTGTTGCACTAAATCATACACGCATCATCGAGAACAGTGTGCACGATTTGTGTGAGTGTGATTCCCGTCACCCTTCCTCCGTTAGCACATGAGTAAAGAGGACGGATGTGACTGTGTCTCCGTGCTGCCGTCCTCCATCTGTCTCACCTCCTCCCTCCTCCTTCTGCCTCCCCCTCTGTCACTTTTACACTGATTTCAGATGATGAGTCGGGAGGGAGGAAGCCTGAGCTGAGGCTGACTCGAGGCGAGCCGGTGGACTCTGGAGGGGCTTCGGGGGAAGGACAGACGGATTCAGACAGACGGTCAGACAGCACGCGTCTGACCGCTCAAACCTTCAATACCCTCGCCGCACTTTTCCTTCATCCCTCCTTCCCTGCCTCCCACTCCTCCAGCCTCCCTTCAGTCCCTTATCCTCTCTAACCCATTATTTCTCGCTTCTTTCTTTCTTTCTTTCTCTCTCTCTTTCTTTCAGTCTTTCTTCCCTTCTTTCTTTTCTCCCTCTCTACCTCCCACTCGTCGCTCTTCCTCTCTTCCTGCTGCTTGCTTTCCCTTCGCCTTTCTTGCTCGCTCACTCCTATCTCGTAAATCCTCCGCACCTCCGGCGGTCCAGGAGACGAGGAGTCACTTTTACGAGCCGCACTCCTCTGGAGGAGGACAATAACACAATACACAATCAGTGCTACCACAGAGCAGAGTGCACAAACACACACACACAGATAAACACACACCTTCATGCAGAGCCTTGAATAGTTCCTGCACCCACACATACATCTATACTTATCTTATCTATACTTTCCTCTGTAGAATAAAACTCTTTTCAGAATGGCGGCACAGCGTGTAAAACTGCACCAGGCTTTGATATCCTCATCTGAATGAAGTGGGAAGCACAAGTCACACCCTCACTCACTGTAGTGCACACACACTCCCAGCATGCACAGATTAAAGTGAGGTCAAATAGAGAGAAAACACACAGATGTCTCTCAGATCTCTCAGACCTCTTCCACGTAACACAACTATATTTCTCTTATGTTGTAGTATTTCCAAACTTCTTTATCTGACTGAATTCACCGTCCACTGATTCTGGGAATTGCAGACAACAGCAGGAACGGCTCAAACACTGATCATTGATCAGTCACACAACAGCTTGCTGCTTTGGCATTGGAGCAGCGCATTACACACACAGCCAAGGTATAAATCATTCATCTCCTGTCTGATCAGCTCACTACACCAACGAGACGCTGTCACTACTCATTCCATGTGCGGCGTGTCGGCGTATCGACCAGCCATCGGGTGGACGCTATTTGCAATTTGTCAGGGCTACCGGCATAACCACGACTTATTACATCACCCCGACTCGTACAAAGCTGGATCAAACTCCGAGGCACTCAAGAGAGCTCACACCTCTAATCTGGTGTCCACGTCGGCCTGTATGTATGTGGACAGACCCAAGGGCGTGTGCATGTGTAGGTGAGGATGTAGATTGATGTTGGGGTTTGCCTGTTTGGACACACGTGTGTACAATCTTGTCGCTGTGACCAGAATGAACAATACTGCCACAGTGAAGGTCACAGAGGTGGTGCAGATTGAAATGCTCTGCTGCACTGGAGCTCATTTCACATGTTCCACTGCAGGAGGAGGAAGAGGAGGAGGAGGAGGAGGAGGAAGTGTTCTCCATGAGCCTTGGCCTTGGCCCCAAAGCCATACGTCAATGCCATTAATCACAAAGACTGTAGGACCTCTGTTAAGTGAGCCAGCGTCCTCCGGGTGCTCAGCCAGCAAAAGCGGCTGTGGAAAGGAACCGCCAGACAAAACATAACCAAATATAATTGAATCATTTACCCTGATAAGAGTTAATTGTAGAGGCGATTCTATCAAGTCACTGTTTAGAACTGCTTTACACAGATATTACAAACCTTCATTCCTGCTGTATAAAGTTTACATTAGCAGCATATGTCTTAGCTGTTGGTATTTCACATCATACCAGTGAACATAAACACACCAACCAACAATATTCCACTGAGAATAACAATAAGGGCAGCTACCAGAGAACATAGATACACACACATATGCACACACACACACACACACACACACACACACACAGGGACACACACACACACACACACACACACACACACACACACACACACACGGACACACACACTGAGTAAAAGCCCCATTTTCCCATATGCTTCATTAACCAAAACTCACCATTACATAACTGTGCTAAATGCTCACAAGAGTGGAATGGGAGAGCTATAACTCCCTTTAACTAGTGTGTGTGTGTGTGTGTGTGTGTGTGTGTGTCTGTGTGTCTGTGTGTCTGTGTGTCTGTCTGTCTGTCTGTCTGTCTGTCTGTCTGTCTGTCTGTCTGTCTGTCTGTCTACACTAGAACACCAATTATTCAATTATTTAACAGAACAGTTGCAGCTGCAGCCGCAACTAATATGAAGATACACACAATATACTGGTTACACACATGCCATGCCCCTGTATACACACACACACACACACACACACACACACACACACACACACACACACAGTAATGACAGCACATGACAAATGTTTCTGGAGCTGAAAGCGATGATATATAACCTGTGTTTCTCTCTTTGGCAGGGAGCCTCGCTTGCTCGCTGCACGGGAACAGCGGCAGCTCTGCCTGAGACAAGATTAAGACCTCCTCCACACCGTCTCCTCCTCGCCGAGCCACCACGCGCAGCACTGACAACAAGGCCCAGCTAACAAACTAGCACAGCCTCCAGTGGCACATGAAATGCATCAGCGCGCAGAGGCCTCAGCTCCGCTCCGGGGACGTTGTGTACATACTGTCAGCAGCCGCTCGCATCGTGGGAATTTCAAAGAACATATGGCAAGCTTGTCGCTGGGAAACAGTCCGTGTCAGGATCTAAACAAACTAAAGAGCTATACCTAGAAAAGCCATTAACTGTCTGTGATCTGCCATGAACAAACACACACGTGTCCAGACACAGAGATCACTCACGAGCACTGACTGATGTAGTTGGCATGTGATCGTGACAGGCTAGTGATGATCAAACAGGGTCATTGCCGATATTAGACACGTAGCTTTGCATACCGGAACAATCACACTATCTGTATTAAGACTGAGCTACAGCTCCAAACCGCAGACTGGCCGAGAAGCACAAACACTTTTGCTGACACACAAGCACAGCACCCCAATGACAAACAACAAATTCAGATCAATCAGGCTCCACATGGACCATTTCACCCTTCCTCCTTAGTGTCTGTAACATGGAAGTAGTAGTAGTTATATTCCATAAAATGCCTGGAATTTACCTAAAGCAAGTTTTCTCTGGTTAGAATCTGCCTTTCAGACAGCTAAGTGCAGAGTAGAAACTATTGGAGAAACAAGGAGCCAAAACTAAGAACATGTCTTAGAATTAACGAATTGTATTATACGTGTTGTCCTGTACTGTATTGTTGTCGTCTGGTTAAACTGTATTGTATAACTACAGTATATCTGCATTTTGTGGCTGAGGCTCTCCGGCGTCGACCTCTCGTCGCTCTTAAGAGACCCAAAAGCTACTGAGCAGAGCGAGATCTCACCCCCGCGTCTCCACTAACATGCCACCTTTCTGTTCCCATGGCAACTCCTCATCTATTCCCATGGCACCTGCCTGCTGTCCAGGAGACACATGGAGATGTGACACTGACAGATGAGGTGTGTGTGTGTGAGTATACATGTGAGAGTGAGTGAGTGAGTGAGAGTGAGAGAGAGTGAGAGAGAGAGAGAGAGAGAGTGAGAGAGAGAGGAATAGAGAGAGAGAGAGAGAGAGAGAGAGAGAGAGAGAGAGAGAGTTGATGCCATTTGGCCTTTTTAAAAACCTGTAGAAGAGATGGGTTAATATTACGGCTTCTGGATATTATCATTGTGAGTGATAATTACGTGAACACATCAATAACAAAAATAATCACACACACGGACACACACACACCACATGGTTTACACTCTCTTATCACACAAAACCCACATTTTGGCGTCACAGCGATGTGGAAGCACTGAAAGAGAACAATGTTGAAGACTTTCACTGTTGTGTGTGTGTCAGTATGTGTGTGTGTATGTGTGTGTGTATGTAAATAACCCCAAATGGATCCTAAGAAAATGGGATCCAATTCCAAAAGTACCTGTTTTGGATCCATCACACCGTAGTCACAAATGTTTTTATCCTACATCTTGCCAGGTTATGTCTGCATTTACCCTCCAAAGACCCGTGACAACCTGAACCTGAACCCGAACCTGAACTGAGATAGGACAGAAAAGTCTGGAACCTTTTCGGACACTCAGGAACTTTCCTTTCTTCCTAATCAAGGAACTAGGACGGATATTAAACTCCTCCTGCTTGTATACTCGTACTTATTGTTTTTGTATACAGCAAAACCAATCTGCATTCATCAAAATATGGAAATACTACAAAGAAGCGACGAAGACAACGAAAAACATCAAAGGTAAAATCCTCCAACAAATATATAGTATTAGTAACCCCGGGACAATAGCCAGCAGACTCTCACATTCCAATGACTAATACAGGTAACATTTGCATTTTTTAAAAGTGGAACAAAGATGGTTTACACAAATTTTTACTTCAATTTTATTTTCCCTGCTCATAACTATTCTGCAGTTCTAGGACAAACTGAACCGTCCTTATAACTGCACGACATTCTGGTCTATTAATGACACCACATTTCTATTAACAGCTACAATTAGTGATTCATGTTGGCCTAAGGAAACGGGAGAGAGTCTTCAGTAAGATACAGTATGAGGATGTGAGGGATGTGTATGTGTGTATCTGTGTGTGTGTGTTTGTGTGTGTGTGTGTGTGCGAGTGTTCTTACTTTGGGTGTGGGACAGGAAGCGGTAGAGAGGCGAGAAGTGGCCTGGGCCCGGGGCGACTCTGAAGGCGTGGTACTGAGAGAGGCTGTATCCCTGGGCAACACCTGTACACCCCGCGAGATTATGGAGTCTGGGATCTGAGATGAGACACACACACACACACGCACGCACACACGCACACACACACAAGATACATATGCATCCATACCACAAATTCCCCAAAACAGACACACACACGTACATATATTGTTGATCAAGGAACACAGAGAGTAAGAAAATATATAAACACACACACACACACACGTCTCTAAAAATACCCATGTATTCCAAATGTACGGATGAATGGATAATGCTACAAAAGTGACATAATGGTGACAAATACTGATGGCTGAGGTACTGCGGTGAAGTCTTACCATCAGTGACGGGACAATGAGGTGGGATGTTACCCTGACAACGGAGCCACAACACGGGGTCCATTCTGCACGACAGGACGACGGTATGGGGAGATGCATGATGTGACATATGACGACACACAGACACACACACACACACACACACACACACACACACACACAAACATGTGACGTGATAGACGATAGATGATATGTTTAAGCCTTCAAGACATGACCTCATACATTTTGTAGCAACGGGGGGAGAATGTGTGAAACGGAGGCACGTTTTCTATCAGGTTTTATTGACTTTAT
The DNA here is from genome assembly GCF_046128005.1 of Genypterus blacodes. NCBI lineage: Eukaryota > Metazoa > Chordata > Actinopteri > Ophidiiformes > Ophidiidae > Genypterus > Genypterus blacodes. The sequence continues at coordinate 1,861,793 of NW_027466876.1, forward strand.
TTTCCAGCGTTCTGCCTCTGTAAACACAGTCAATAAAAGCTGAAAGAAAGCTTGATTTGGTAAAACGTGTAAACATGTCTGAATTTGCTGTGCATTTCCTATTTTTGACAACAACATTTATCATAGATGTTTTGTTTTTTTCCAGATCTAAAGCGCTACCCCATTGATTCCTGTTTAAGGCCGGTGAGATGCTGGAGTGTTTCTATGCAGAGAGTTATCTAAGTAACGGCGAGACTTTAGTCGAATTAAAAACGACCCTCTGTGCCGCCGATATCGTGTTTTTAACAATTTGTCAGGGGATTTCTCCAATTTTTGCTAATTAGACAGACATAGGCGGAGTCATGGCGGTTCAAGTTAAGTGCATGATAAAGATTTGATACAATTAACCTATTTTAGCTCAGTTCACGATGCATTGTACACCTATATTATGAAAATACACATTTATATTCTGGTTTATCCTGGATTTTGTATGTTTAGTTGTTGAAAAATTGAATTATGAATGAACATGGAATGGATGAAGGTGAGAAGCAAACCCTCCCCTCTCCTCTTCTTCTTCTTCTTCTTTACCTTTGCAGCGATCGATGCAGCGGTGATGTGGGAGGAGGAGCTGTCCTCAGTGGACGCTACGCCACTGTCCTTCTTCTCCTCATCCTCCTCCTCGCACTGCACGCCCTTGTCCTCTGTCTGGCGGCGCGGTGAACTGTTGAGCGGAGGCGAGAGGGGAGGCGGCGGCGATGGCAGGTCCTCTAGCTCATCCGCCGCCTCCTTCACCTTCACCACGGCGTCCCGCAGCAGGTCGATGGCGTGGGGCAGCGCCGGCAGGATGAACTGGAAGCATTCCTGTGGCAGAGGGAGGGGAGGAGGGAGAGAGAGGCAGGGTTGGTGATCGAGATCGCTGGAGGAGATATGGGTGAGCCAAGAAGAAGAAATGGATGATGTTCCTGATCTTTGAGAACTTCACAACAGGTTGCCTCAGGACGAAGGTTATGGATGTGCAGATTCCATCCATCCATCCATCGTTGCGTTGCATCGGAAACATTTCACTGCAGGTAACTGGTAAACATCAATAAATATCAAGTATGTTGTGACCCTGGACAGCGACGTCCCATATTACATCCGTACAACAATCATCAATCAGCACTGCTTGTTTCCGCTCAGTGAGGACAAACAGGCAGCATAGACGCCACATCTGAGCACAATCAATTAAAAAGAGAACCTTGAGTCACAGCAGGAGTTTTGACCAAGTGGCGCGTGTTTCCAAATTTGAAAAATGGATTTAAATTGAGCTTCTAAATTGTTTCAGTACAGTGCGCAATTAGTACGCAATTAGTACTTACATTTTCCCTCATCAATCTCAGCAGATAACAGCATCTCCCCCCTGGCCACATCATCTCTCTCTCTCTATGTGTGTGTGTATGTGTGTGTGTTAGTTAGCCTGTGGGCTGCTCTGCTATGCTAAATGCTCCATTCTCCTCACTCCCAAGGCAGGAGCTAATCTGCGAAATTATTTATCTTCCCGTGTATTTTAAGCATAGAGAAGATACATTATTAATCTACTCCCACACGTTACAGCATCCACGCAGGCTGCGCACGGCTTTTAGAGGAAACCCGTCCACTCTGCACCCCATTTTAACGCATAGATATGAGGGCCTGGAGTCAATCCGACAAAGATGACATTGATCTGACTGAGTTAAAATCTCTGAGATCTACTGCAAGGAACAATTACACACATGCAGACTGGCATGAATGCTGTACAGACGTCAAAGAGATAGAGATTTACAGTCCTCGGGCGCGTAGTCGGGTAGACTGCTTATGCCTCTTGTCGTGGGGTTTGCAGCCCACATCTGATTGATTTGGAGGTTGATTGGGATGATGAGAGGATGAGGATGACAGAGAAAGAGAGAGCAGCGTTAAGGAACAGAGGCTGAGACGGAGAATGAGAGCTCAAGAGACTGAGACAGACTGAGTGAAGACTCTGGTCTACTTCAAAAAGACGTGAGATGAAACGGCGAAAAAAACAAAACACAGGCCAGTGAACAAGTAGGAGAACACTGCACACTACAGCGTAGATACGTCTAAACTATAAATGATTGATTTAAAAAGAAAAAAATACAAAAGCAAACCGTAAAAAAATATTTAAATCTAATGATTAATGGGACCGACCACAACACAGCACTGGAGGTCTGCTCTACTTTAGACAAGGATACCAGAAATGCCTATAACTTTGTGAATAAAGTTTGGATTTGAACATAAAATGACAATGCCAATATAATAAGTTAATTTTGCGTGGTGAGAAATTTGAGTTGCCTTTATTGAGGGTGAAGTTCAAAACAGTCCAACTTGACTCTTACAAACCAAATTGGTCTGAAAACGCACAAAATTGTGACACCAATCATGGCAGCAGTGATGCAACCATCATATTTGAGCCAATTACGCCCAGAAGGAGGCACCAGAAGCAGAAAAAGACAAAAGGCATCAACACCAAATCAACAACTCACTGCATCTTGAGCCGTGCAAGATCTTATTTACGCCCTGGAAGTGATGTACATGTTAAGACAGACAGACTCAAAACACAAGAGACCGGGAAAAGAAAGACAAAGAGAGGGGGAAAGTAGGGAACAGACAGGAGGGAATAGACAATAAGAGAGAATAAGAGATAAAAGGTGAGAAAAAGAGACTGAGAAGGCAACGCAGACATTTGCCTCAGTTGTCCGGGGCAACGAGGGGATAAACTCGGGTTGCCAGTTCAGCAGAAAAGCGGAATTGCAAAGGTCAGGGATTCAACGGCCTACAAGATTTCTGTGACCAAAAATTTGCCATTTTTAGAAAAAAGAAGAGAAAAGAGAAAGAGCTCTATAATGGTCTGGTTACTTGTCCAACAAATGAGTTTCAGCGTATGATGGATGGAATATGATCTGACGCGATCGCACGTCACCATAATTTAACACGCTTGAACTGCAATCCGTTGTGAGTTTCCGCCTCCCACTGAGAGAGAATCTGCCCCACAGACAGACGTGCGGTTGCAGTGTGCGGAGATCTTTATCACAGTGGGTTAAATATCATCACTGCAGGCGGAAATTTCCTCACCAAAGGTCAAAACGTTCATCATGACATGTACAAATGTTATCATCAAAGGTAGAAATGTCACTGCAACGCTGCAGGTGAAAATGCCATCACCCCGGGTAGAAATATCATCACTGAGGGCAGGAACCTTATCACTGGCAGTGGAAATGTCATTACTGTAGGCCACTGTCGGTCCAAATGTTGCGTCGGTGAGTGGAAACATCACATTGCATATTGTTTTTGTTTTTTTACAACAGCTACAAACAGTTTTTACAGTGTGATGTAGGAATTCCATTGTAGGATGGGAAAATCACTGCAAAAGTGGGTGGAAAGTTAGAAACAACTTCACTATCATATGGTAGAAATGTCATTAAAACGTCCAGCAAATCGAACCCATGTAAACAAAGAATATTCACCACTTTGATATAAATTATTCTACATTGTCAACGGGTTGGATTCATTTTTGTGATGAACGACAGGGATGGACATTCATTCCCAAGCTTTGGATTGTTTGCTCGTGTCTGAATCAGCGCCTGAGAAAAGAAATGAAGTAATAATAATAATAATACATTTCATACAACCTCAAATATATAAACAGATACGCTCATTGGTCAGAAATGTCTTGGGGTGGGGTGATCAAGGGTGGTGGGGAGGTGTTGAGCCATGAATCACGATACAACAACGACAGTATTTGCATATGTTCGGAGTTGTAGTCGAGCGCAACTGTGCCGGCAGAAAGCTGAAGTCAATGAACTTCCATTCCAAAACCACATATCCTTCATATACATCTGGCCTGCTGCTGTGTGATCAAAGGCGGAGTTTTAAGTCGTGGATCTGGATCAATCAGTCAAACCAGACCCAGCCCCCGTCCTGCAACACCTGACGGTATGTTTAAGATGAAGATGTGAGATGTATATTCAATGTAATGCTCAGAGACGCCTGGCAAACACTGAGCCCCGTTATCTTTCTGACAGCAGATCATCGCAATAAATAGCCGGCGATGCGTTGTTTGTGCTGTTAACTTTAACTGGAGGGTTGATGAGGGAGACACTAATATGGCAGCAGATGGAGGCGAGGTGGTGTAATTGATTAAAAGAAATACTAAAATCGATCAGGAGGAGCGGACGAGTAACGAGACAGAGACAGATGTGCAGGTCAGCGCGGCAGGGAGGGAGGGAGAGAGAGAGAGAGAGAGAGAGAGAGAGGCAGGGGAAGAGACTGCAGACACACACACACACACACAAACACACAGGCTTTCTTGTATGTACATGTACAAATGCATGCACGTACACACAGGCATGGCAACACACACACCTTGAAGTAAAAATACTCGACGCACAAACGCATCATGAAACTAAATGAATTGTGTTGTATTTGTGTATTTGGCAGTGGACAATGCATAATAGATATGTCGAACAGGAGCGATAGCCTGCTCACACACCGGCAATAATCAATTATTTAAATGAACCAACACACACACACACACACACAGATAATGACTCCTTGTCTACACATAATAGATCTTGTACGTGTGTGACGGGAAGTTGACCTTTAGAGGTCATGTTTCTAGCACAACGCCGGGCTAATCCTGTCCACACAACCAGGACGTCTCAGAAGGGACGAATGTTTGCTGCATGTCCCACAATTTCCAAACAGCCAATCACAGGGAATCTTTCAAAATCACACAAACACATCGCCTTCTTCTGTTCCAATAGAAGTCTTGGTATAAATCAGACTGTTCCCTTCTTTGTCCTACCTGTGAGCCTTTCTTGCTTCCTGGTAAGTTGATGATGAGCGTCTTCCCTCGGATACCACACACAGGTCTGCAACACACACAGATACGGGAGCATGAGTAAATAAGAATAATGATAATAATAATTATAGTAATAATGTGTGTTTTCGCTTGGTGTCTGACCTTGAAAGCATGCCTAGAGGTGTGACGTTTAGAGATCCCATCAGCATGGCCAGAGACATCCCAGGGGCCTCGCGCTCTATCACCTCCTTAGTGGCCTAGAGAGAGGAGGCAAGGGAAGGAGATGAGGAGATGAGGAGCATGAGTGTGTATCCTCATACCTTTATTATGAAGTAGGGCTACAAAAATGAGGACACAAAGTTATTGTCCAAGTTCAGGTTGTAAAGGCAGATTTCCCTCTCTTCTTCCTTCTTCCCGGCCTCCTTCTGGGGGGATCCTGAGACATTCCCAGGCCAGATAGGTTAAATTATCCCACCGGCAACCTCTGGGGCCGCCCTGTGGCCTCCTCCCAGGTGGACGGCTGGATCAAGACTCTACCTCCTTGTGTGATATCATCCTGAGGGTCCCGCTGTGCGTCAGCGAGGGAGCAATTTGACAAATCTGTGGGTGCCGTTTACAACCCTTGTTCTCTTCCTGTAAAAGTTGTTGCCTGTACAGCTCGTTACTGCCATCAACTGTTGCTATGTTGAATTGCGTGAAACAGCAAGATTTGGTCAATCCAGGGATCTGAGGTCAAGGTTGGCAGTTTTACTTTACATGCAACACAAAATATGTTTCCAGTAGAATAAAGAATGTTCCAAAATCATTCAAAGCTGAAGACAAACTAATAAGTCACACAGTGGGGAAGCATCTTAACAGCTTCTCTCACAGGCCTTCAGCTACAAACTCCTGATTGCAAAGCTTGACTCCCAAACATCAGGACCGCCCTCTGACATTGATTTACAATCCCTCTTGCAGGATCCATGTATCGATTGACTCAAGGGTGAGAAATCCTTTACTGACCTGTCACCTCCGCATCATCATTTCCCACTGGTAAATATTTAATATTCCACATCTACACAGGATTGACTTTTTATTGGTCGCCGGCCAAATGATAAATTGAAATTGATTGAACAATTTCAGAATTTAGAGAAGCAGTTCATCATATCTTGCACGCTTCTGCTTAACAAACCGTTGTGCGACTGTGTACGTTTGTGCGTTTGATTCAGCACATTCTCCTCCAGCTGTGTATTGAGGCGACCTTGAAAATCAAAAGTTCGTTCAGGCAGAATCTATTCTCAAATCAAGTGTACGCATTGGAAAATCTTTGCAAGGAAAAGCGTGGTGGTGTCCAATAGAGGAGGGGATGTGTTTGGTCTGCCCTCAGTGCTTCCTGTGTCCTTGGCTAATCACTGATAATCAATCAATGTGCTTGCTTGACGGCAGCAAATGAGCGAGCGTGAGCCCAGATCAAATTCTGACCCCTTCGCTTTGCATCTAGCGTAAACACCTTAACACACTGGAAGGACACATCTTTCAGCGCAGACCACCAACAAAGTCACAATCAAGCCTTTCTTTGTAATAATATACTGAGAAACGTCAAAACGGTTCAAAAGCTACTAAATCTGCATCTCAGCTACGCATTAGTGGTCATTTCTGCCTTGTTTGCGGTCGCATTAACCTGTCCATTCTTATATTTTGGTCCACCAGATCCAGGTCGGAACCATGAATACATAACCTCCTTTGCATTAAATAATACAATTGTGGCAGGGCGCAATTCAAAAGCATCTTTGGAAGCCAATTTTAAAAGAATATTAAGCGTCCACTTTCATCCAACCATGCAAACAAGCACCTGTATAAGGCTGTCAACATTGTTTTCAACACTCATTTGGGTCAAACAGCTTGAACCATTACTATTAGAAATGTAAAATTGAATGTAAACTGTTATTTCTGTCCCGCGTCCTACAAACAGGGAGATACAGTCGACTGCGGCACACAGGCTGGAATCAGATAGCAGGTATTATCAGTGACTACAGTGTGTGTGCGTGCCAGCCACCCTTCCAGGAAGGTTGCCGCTGTCTAACAAGATTGATGTGGACCAAATGATACTGCTGAGAACCACAGCTCATCTCCTGCCAAACTGTGCGTGTCTATTTGTGTGTGTGTGTGCGTGTGCGTGTGCGTGTGTGTGTGTGTGTGTGTGTGTGTGTGACTGAGTGAGTGAGTGTGTGTGTGAATGCACATTTTAAAGATTGATGAGTGACAAAATGCATGTAAGAGAGATACTACGTGAAAGCCTGAGAGCGTATGCGTCGGCGTTTATTTGTAGTTTGTGTGTGTGTGTGTGTGTGTGTGTTAAAAAATCCATTGTTGCCTAAAATGTAATACAATTAATTAAAAAAAATGCTAACCCAGAATATGAATGAAATTGATAAAATAAATTAAATTAATAAATACATTAAAACATATATAAATAATAAAAATAATAATCTTTCTTGTAATATAAAATTTTAATATTTAAAGCAAAAAAATTAGACTCATTGATATTTAAATTTTTGGGACCTTTTTTAAAACAAGACCACTAAAAAAACACTTAATTCCTATAGTGTTTTGGCATGAATAAGCCACAAAACACACATCAGCAGCTTAAACACCCCTATACTGGTATAATTCCAGCTAAACAAGGTGTGTGTAACCTGCGTAGTTAGCGGTGTGTACAGAGCTTAGAGGTACACAGGTGCAGCCTATTTGTAATCAGTAACAGAAGCCATCAACAACCCTTACTGACCCCACAACCTATTGTCTCTGCAGCCATTTGCAACACGATCCCATATTGAAAAAGGTGAATCAATAAGGATCTAACTTCTGCCTCTTTATTTCCCATGTGACTGCGGGGCTAATTACCCCGTGTGTGTTTATCAGCGCCGCAACACACGTGTAATCAGTGAAAACATGCTGAGGTGAATAAAGGTGCAGGCGGGAACATTAGGAGATCTGCCTCCCAACAACGGCACATCATTTTGGAGAACGAAATGATTTGACTTAATGGCTGATGGTGAAGAAGCGTGGACGCTGACCTCTGGTGTGACGTCTCTGGGAGCAAAGCCGGTGCCTCCAGTTGTTAGGATGAGGTTAAGTTCCTTTTCGTCGCACCAATCCACCAGAGTCTCCTGTTATCACACACACACACACACACACAAACACACAGGGTTAGTTAGCTACGTTTTGTTATAAGTGCAATAATGATCATTACAGATTCAGATACAGACGCACGCACATACCTTGATCTCGTCTATCTCATCCGGCACAATCTTGTAGGCCGCGATCATACCTCCCAACCTGAAAAAGGGAGAGTCAATCGATCACACACACAACCTTATTCATATATCCTATAATATTTCAGTCGTCGACTTATTTAGCCACATAGGGAAATCCTCTTTTTGTCGCTCAGAGCAATCAGCTACTCAGCAGCTGTAAGAAGATTCAGTATCTTGCTCATTGACACATCAGCAGCTGCAGATTAATGTAATGCCCTGCTGCAGAATTCTGTCACTAAGGGCTCATTTATACCTTTTCCCGTTACCATCTATCTTTCAAAAAAAAAAAAAATAAGCCCCTGGACATGAACCCCAACACTTCTTTCTTAGAGGCCTGTCTGATTGAATCCCCCTCTGTCCTCCAGAACCACAACCAAACTGACGACACACAACCTTAAGACACAAACTAAGACAGCAGAGAATGTAAGACATGGAGGACGCAACGAACGTGGACTAAATAGAGGAAATAGACAGAAAGATGTGAAACCAGGATGTGAGAGAGACAACAGACAACAGTGAGAAAGGAGAGAGAGAGAGAGAGAGAGAGAGAGAGAGAGAGAGAGAGAGAATGCCCTTGAACATCCCCTACTGAAAGGATTTTACACAGGACGGCCCACTGGAGAGCAAGGACAGCTGCTGCTACTGCTGCTGCTCAACAGTGAGCTAAGACGACCTCCGGTGGCCACACTTGGTATAACATCCTAAATTCAACAACCCCAGGCTCAAGGTGAAGGCTCTGCACAGACACACACCTTATGTAACCCTTTTCTCTTTTCTTTTTTTAAGGAGTGCTATTTTTGGAGGCTACCTCATCACGTTTGCCCTCAGCTCCAGCCACTTAAATGCCACAATACTCTCAGACGAATGCCCACGAACTCTGGAGCATCTGCCATTTATCTGCCATTCAGGATGCCAAACTATGGTTATGCTGGGATGGGCCTTTACACAAACATTTAAAAAAGGCAAAAATCTGCTCCCTTGATATGAGAATTGTTGACTCCTCCCTGTTTTTTAACTTGGCAAAAATGGTTTAATTTCAGCTGTTTCGTTAAAATGCTGCACAAGAATGACGACTATGATGAAGAGCGACTTGTGCAACCACACAAAACAATATATTCACACACACACACACATGTCAGTTTCCCTCCTGACGTTCCTGTCATGGCATGAGTGATTTGCTCCTTAACACGGGGGAGTGTGTGTTGGGGAGGGGGGTGGTGCTTGGGCATGTTTGTGTGTTCACATGTGTTCATGCATGTGCATTCGCCCGTTTATGTGTTTGTGTATGTGTGTGTGTGTGTTTGTGTGTGTGTGTGTTACACCTCGGGAGCGTAAAGGAGCTGTCAGGACAAATCACCTCTCCTCTTCTCCTGGGGTTTTTTATGCCTCTCTGTTTCAGCCCAAATGAAAATATGCCTAACACAAATAACTAGGGTTCCTTCCCACCGTTTCCTAGGCAACCCCTGTCTGAAGCCTCTAGTTGCTGTGTTATTCATCGTGACCGTGTGAGTGTGTGAAAGGTTTGTGTGTGCCAGTGAATGTTTGTGTTTCAGTTTATTTGTAACACAGCATTGGGGAAGCCATTTCTGTGCAAATAGAGTGTGTATTGATGACTGGACACTTTTGGTTGCTGGTGCGTGTAGGCGTGTTTATGATTTGTGTTTATGTCTGTGCATGAAAATACATATGGATATGAAAGTGTATCTATCTCTACCTCCTGTGTGTGTACTGCATGTACGGTGTGTATACATGTGGGCATGCAGATACAAAATGTGTGCCTCCATTATGTGCATATGTTTCACACACACAGTTCAACAACAGCAGATACTGCAACACAAAACAACTTATAGGATAACAAATAGAAATGTTGGTACTAAATATACCAATACTAGTTATTTGAAGACAACAAATGTACTAAACCTGAATTGAAAAGAAAGAAAATAAGGGAAGTGTGTGTACCACAGATACATACAGTGCTTGTATGTGTATGCACAGTATGCACAGGTGTGTATCTCTATATGCATTGATATGGGCATTAATTGTTTTCACACACATCTATGTCATTTTCCTCTGCAGGTGATTACGACATATAAAGCCCTCCAGTAAACTCTTAAAACTGCACACTTGAGGCAGTCAGACTGGAATAAAGGCTTCTCGCTTTAGGTGTGGACAAATCCTGATGCAGGCCGAGGGAGGAATATGGAGACAGCAGAGCGGGCCGGGGGTGGGGGGGGGGGGGGGGGGGCGGGGCGGGGATGGCGTGCGGGTTGAGAGGAATGGCAGTAGTTTTGGCCTGAAAGCCTGGATGCCTCGGCCAAAGCTTTCTATGAATAAAAGAAGAGCACAGAGAAGAGGATAAAGAGAGAAAGAGAACGAGGGAGACAGGCGGAGTGAAAAGAGTGAGAAAAGGGAGGAAGAGACTGTCAGGGGCACGGTAAACATGTTGTGTGCGTCTGTGTGTGTACTGAGAGAAAAGTAGAGAAGAGAGAGAGAGAGAGAGAGAGAGAGAGAGAGAGAGAGAGAGAGAGAGAGAGAGAGAGAGAGAGAGAGAGAGAGATGCACATGAGAAACCTGTGAGCCAGCTGCAAATCTCGGTGGTTGTGGGACACTTCCAAGATGAGACCCATCTGCCAGGGCGATTTCATTAATAATACAAGCTCTTTGTACAGGGCACTCAATCTCTCTTTCTCTCTCTCTCTCTGTACCCAGGGCGAAAGGGAGAGAGAGAAAAACAGAAACAGAAAGAGAGAAAGATGCAGCCATCTCCACACTCCCAGTAGCAGCATGCACTGTAGTGAGGCGCATTACACTCAAGTTGTTGGTTTGTCCATATGCATGGAAGCTCTCAAGGGGTCACCTCTCAACATGCAAGCTGATGGAGGAAAGGAGGGAAGGAGGAGGAGAGGGAGGGAGGAAGGGGGAGGAGGAGGAGGTGGAGGGGAGTAGCCCACCTCTTCAAACCCCCACAGTGATGAGAGCTCTGAGTGCTCAGCAAGGGGTTCCACTTCCGTGATTCCTCTCCCAGGCACTAAACAACATGCACAGAGCCTCAAACACACACACACACACACACATGCACACACCCACACTATTAAATATTCTGCAGACCACTCCAGCCTACAAGTATTCTATTTATTTACAGGATAAATGCCATTGTGGTTCAGATCAGGCATTGCTGTAATTTTCCACTCTTTCTCAATCATCAAAACGTACATTTACATTATAAGAAGTAAATATAATATCCATGGTACACAAAGTACAGTTGGTACAGCAGTTTATGATGTGCAATGCTTTATTCTGATTATAATGTAACCTATATTGTAACCTATGTTACACAGTATTCACAATTACTGTTACAGCAAAGAATGCAATCATTGATTACTTTAGATTACATGTGATACTTTTTCTCCCTGGAAAATTGGATGATTATTATCAGCAGTAGTGGTAGAAATAAGAAGTACTACTAGTATTAGGTTTACATTTCATAAATACTTTTAGGGTGAAGCCACAGTTCTGCAAATCCTAAGTAAGTCTCAGTCTTGGCACGAACAGTCCAAGGTCAAATTCTTTGATTGTTGTGAGAGGTAACAACACAATCTGATGAAGTAATGTGATTCCCTTTATGATTATGACGCCAAACATCATTCCTCATATCAAAAGCCATTTTAATTGTGCTGGTAATAACCCTTCATGACGTCATCTTGGCCAGAAACAAGCCATTTTCACTCAAATAATATCAAAATGACACGTCTGCCTCTCTGCTCTCTAAATCTTAATCTAAAGATTCTGCGTATTTCAACCCCTTCTATCTGTGTTCATTGATTATTCCCATGTGGCTCTGATGATCAGCTGTTGTTTGGACTAAACTGGTCATCTGATTGGCTTAAAAACAAACCTGCGAAATGACTTGAGTCTGATTTAAGAGTTAAAAGGTCAACGTCTAACTAACTGCTGTGAAAGTGATAGATGAGCTGCAAGTCTTTTTTGACTCTCAAGTCCAGTCTCTCTCTCTCTCACTCTCTCACTCTCTCTGTATGTGTGAGTGTGTGTGTGTCTCCGTCCCCTGACTGTCTCCACTGTGAAATGGACCCACTGTCACCCATGTGATTGACTTCCAGCTATTCTCGGCCGTGACAATTTATAAAATTGACGAAGGATGTTACAACACAAGCGGCTGGAGGGCAGAGGCACAGCTTTTGCTCAACTGTCTACGAGGAAGGCTCACTTAACCTTCAACACATGTACATAAACACACACGCACACACACACACCTAAAAGACACTGGCACTGTGAGGTCATTAAAACAAAGCATGCGTCCAAAAAGAAAGACAAAGACACATAAAGAAACTTATGAACACTCAAGGACACCCACTTGTAAACACACAATACACACATCTATCCCTCTGTGTGTGTGTGTGTGTCCTTGAGTCCAGGTATCATTTATTTGATCCCTTCTTCCTCTGTGTCCTTTCTTTCTTCTGCGCATATCATTTTGTTTCACACACACCTCTGGATGATCCTGAATTCCAAACTGTGTGTGTGTGTGTGTGTGTGTGTGTGTGTGTGTGTGTGTGTGTGTGTGTGCGTGTGCGTGTGCGTGTGCGTGTGTGTGTGTGTGTGTGCACAAACTGTACTACTAACAAAGGCTGTGATTACAGTTTATGTTATGTGGCCTCTATTCCTGATCTGAGTATCGATTAACACGGCCGACAAACTGTCTGAAAGTCCAGTTTTGATAACAAGATTACCTAAAATCGCTTCAAGCCTCAACTCTGACAGCCACAACTTCCATCTACACACAGCGACATCCATCCATCTCCTGTGGCGTCGCCATGAAACAGGACAGTGAGACTTTATGTGAAATGTCAACAAAGCTCATCAGCTGGAAGAAGTTGGCACCAGCTGATCACCTGCAGCTAATCACATTCCCTTATTTCCCAGCAGATTTGTTTTAGTCTCTTGCACATGAGCTCCACCTGGTGAGTGGTAAACAGCTGAGGAGCTTGCTGAGATGTTTGTGTTGAAATCCCAAAAGCGCTTGCCTTCATTTATATCCCAATATTGACTTTATCTCATCAGTCTCCTTTTCTGCTCCTTCGTCTATTGTCGCGCCGTATGATCTGAGGATGTCAGTTGTCAAAAAAGTGTCATTGTACTCAATAAAAACCCAAAACAAACCAAGCAGCAGCCAGCAATTTCAATGAAACACAAACACTGAGTGCTTGTGAGATTGAACAATGCGGCTTTGGATTTAGAAAAAATGCTTTTGACTTGTTTAAGCAACATTTACAAGCGTATTACATCTCTTAAAAACATACTGCATTTTCATTCTGTCCTGTTTTGATGTGAAGCTGCCTAAAGCTTTGCTGCATCATTTCAGACTCCTTCACTAGAGATTATAGAAATCATCATAATACAGGATTGATTTGCACGTTGGTATAATCATTGGCAGACGTTCATTATTGAAACCCACACTGGTGTTTTTGCACATTTTGGCCTGATTGCACAGTTTCTCAGTACTGTATGGGTGTAGACAGATTACGCCTGACTGGCATCTCTCCGACTGTCCTGATAGGTTTGCTGCACTCAGACTCTGCTATGAGGTTTCTAAGCGTATTGAGTTTGATGACCTGAACTCCACGCATAACTACTCTGATGAGAAGTCCAGTCAGCCTGAATAACTTGAATACCAGGACTGCAGCAACAAACAACATACATACATTACATACAAGCAACATTATAGACGCCTCTTAATAATGATCATAATAACATCATAATGAGATAATCAACAACCTTTTTATCGCTCAATACTCGGAGAATGACAGCATCCATCTTTGTAGTCGAGTTTTCCTACATCAGTTCAATTAATGCTGCCTAATTAGCGAGCTTTGTTAATTCATTAAAGCAATGAAAAGCAATATTAGAACAATTTAACAGTGCGTAATGAGGCCGTTCAAACCTGTAGTGGCAGAACGCCACATATTTGCAACAACGGGATCTTGCATCACCCAGAGTTGGTCTTTGCACTCGGTACACACAATGGCAGAAACACCCTGCCGTCACCCGGTTTGTTCAGAGCGCAAACACAAAGCAACCTTGGATATGTTGGCTCATGAATTGACAAAGAGAATTGACTTTTCCATGCACAGCAGTGTGTAGCAAAGGCTCTTGTTTGGCAAAATGGGAGTCATATGGACCTGGTCTAGCACCAAGTCCAAAAAACACTGAAACTGGTGGGTCATGAGCCAAAAGCTTAGTGATTTGGTCCTCGTGGGAAAAGCATCACAGATTTGGCTTCGGATTTGTACACGTATCAGCAAACAACGTGATCCCTCTGCGTTGTTGTGGCAGACTGCTATGTCTTGCAGGGGAACTTCCACATCCCGCTATGCAACCGTTTAACTCACAGACGTCTCTTACAGTCGTGAGAAGGCACCCGCACAGCATCTCTATGGTAACCATCTAACACATGACGCTCCACTGTTTCCCCCAATGAACTATATCATACAAATAACAAAAACATGCAATCTTACCCATCAGCCTCAACATAACATGCCATACAGAATGTGACATGCCTGAGTCACGTTTTACAATTTAATGCAGGACTCCTTGTGAAAATTGCTCGTCTTCATTTCATTGCATGTCCTCATCAAATTTCCGACTGCATATTTAAATGAAAATTATGCAATTCGAGCATCAAGGAATCGGGACACAGTGGAGCTTTTGCAGCTACAGCTCAGGTACCAAAACAATGGTTTGGTTCAATTAATACAGTGAAAGATCTGTTTGGACATAAAACTCACATTTATTTGTGATGAAGATTACTGTTTTCCTCTGTGTGTTCATGCCCTTTTGTCACTGATCACATCTCTGTTAATTCGAACACTGTTCAGTTCACCTCCTTTAGCTTCTTTGAGCAAATAATGACTTCTTGCGGCACCCAAGAGTCATCCTTAAAAAGAAGAATGCAGCAGCTCTTTTGTTGTTGCTATGCATGCTGGGAATTTCTCTCCAAAGAGCGACACAGAGCCCCCGACATGTTGTGTTGAAGAGATATATTTAGTTGGTTAGTTACACTCTGAAGAAGGCTCCAGCATGTACATGTGCACACGCCACCCGCCTTTGCATCTTTATTGTGCGGTAGATCTGAGGAACGTAGGTTAAAAGGCTTAACTTGGGCGGAAAAACATAAATGAGACACACGGCGTTCTGCTTTAAAAGTACAGCGCTGCCTTTCATAATGGCCTGCTTGGTACGCTGCAGTGGTCGGAGGAAGACTTTACTCACAGGGAGGGATCGTGGACGAGATCTTTGAGGTTGACGCCACTGCGGTCCTCTGCAAGGTTTCGAAAACAGCTGTCACTCACTGCAGAGAGAGAGAGAGAGATAAAAGGAAAAGTCAATACAATATGCAAGTTTACTTCTTCCAAAACATGCTTTACTGCCATGCCAGCTCATTTAATCAGTTTGGATGAGCAAGACTGGCTTTCCTCTACATTCAACCATTCAGAAATGACTATTTATTCAATACTTTCATAATTAATACACCGGTCAATATGTGGAGGTTGTTTACTCTATGTGGTCTCCAGTTAAAGCGGCAGTGTGTCAAATTCTGGAAGCTGTCATGACTAAGGAAGGGATTCCCCCATCTTTTTGAGGAAGGGGGAAATCCCAAATCAGCTTCCATCAGTAGGAGGCGCCACAGAGACAGCAATATTTCACAGAGCTCTATATTTACAGATTCCTATCAGAATTCTAATTTTAAAGTTAAACGCTGTAGCTTTAAATGAGCTAAATCCACAGAAACCATCTCTCTGTGGAGAAATGAGGTTCATTAATCTATCTGGATTAATGGTGATGTTAGTCCATCATGTTAACTAATATTAACTTCACTCTAAAAGTCCACACAGGCTTTTGCTGACAAACACACCACAAGCACAATACTCAAGCACACTGTTAGGATAATGCCAATACATTCAAATTTTTTTTTTTTTAAGACATTGGTACCCAGAAATAAATCAGCAAAACTCTCCCACCATTTTGCAATTACAGCGACATAAGTCTGCAGCATAAATCCGCAAAACTCTGCCACCATCAAGTTTTAGGCATCAAGCATCAAGTTTTACACCTTGCATAATGTCTAAGCAGAAAGTGGGTAAAACCACGCACAACCTGATGTAACAGAGAGAAAGAGAGAGTGTGAGTCAAACGTATTTAGAAAACATGACTTTCTATCATCTTGACAGCTTGTGTGTGACAGCTAACTGACATGTGACTTCGCTATGGGACCAAAGATTGCTCACCTGCTGACCAAACCAGGCTCACTTAAATTAAATAAAAACACGCAAAACGTTATAAGTACATTACAGAATGAGGCTACTTGCTGTGAGATAGCTGATAAGAGCCGCTATGCTAGTTATTTTCATACAAAATCAGCAGAAATAGCTAACATTAGCTAGACAACTAGTGCTACAGCTAGCATGCATTCCAGCTAGCTATCTAGTTAGATGGTTTTCTCAAAAGGTTTCAGTAGTTCCAAACAGCTTGATATGATGTCGCCTAGAGTATGTTGGTTCTCACATTGCACCTGAGTGCTTAGGTCAGGAAGTTGTGCAGATGTTTATCAGAAGTTGTTGATTTATGGAGACGCTGTTTTTCACTGACTTTATTGAAATGGTAACAATTTAATGTAAGTCAGGTAAATATTGGTGAGTCCATTGTTGTTACATTAGAGGGGAAAGGCTGTTCACTGTTTGGAGCCCCGTTTCTTCCTGGTAGATGTGCTTTTACACAGTCATAATGTCTCCTGAAGCTTTTACTACATTGTCTTGTTTATTGTCTTTTCCTCCCCAAGTATGCTGTAAATCAAATAAGGCCATATGGAGAATAAACAGAACACCGCCATACCATCACACCTGCACCTACACACTGTTCATCTGTTCATCCATCACGCAACCTCTTCTTTAAAAAACAAAACAAAAAAACACTGCGGCCCTCGACTGCAGAGCAGGTGCGAGCCACATGAGTCACCGCGGTGATCACAGGCGGATAGAGTGACAGACAGAGTGAGACAGGGTGAAGGACAGAGAAGACAAGGAAGAGGAAGACAAGGAAAGACAGATAAGGTCGCCCAACATCGCTCAGACGCACACACCTCCAAAAATAGACTGCAAGTTAAAGCACCAAGGGGACGACGTTGGGGAAGGGGAGTTAGACCAAAAAAAAATGATGTGCTACTTGTAGACAAGGTTTGAAGTGGTGATGTCCCTCTGATTATGTGTCCATGATCCATGAAGGAGAGGACAGGAGGGGGTGAGCTGAACATAGAAAGGTTTAGGGAAAATGGCGGAGGGATGGAAGAAGAGGGAATGTACGAAAAGGAAATCGGGTGGGAAAGGAGTTGAGCGATGCGGGAGGCAAAGTATGGACATGGAGAAGCCGTGAGGAGGACGGGAAAATTGAAAGGATGGAGGGAGAAAAGGAAAGCACGAGAGAGGGAGAGAGAGAGAGAGAGAGAGAGAGAGAGAGGGATTGCCAATCGGGCAGCACTGTGGAGACAGAGGTAAACAGACAGAGTGCAGGATGTTGCTCTGGGCTCAGGCAAATAAATGGGAGAGTGCTGACATTTGCACACTGAACCAGCTGAGAAAGAGAGGAAGAAGAGCAAGAAACAAGGGAGAGGAGCGGAGAGAGAGAGAGAGCGAAGGGGAAGTGAGAAGGAAGGTGCATGGAGGAAAGAGAAACGGGAGGCGAGCACATGGAAATGCACTACTCTGGCTTAAGAGGGGCACTGCTGCATAAGTGTGCATGTATGTGTGTGTGTGTGTGTGTGTGTGTGAAGAGGGAACTTCCTTCAGGACTGCAGTATTCCTTACAAACACACACACACACACACATACACGAGAGCCCTCCTCAGTCTTTCTTTCCCAGCTACCCCTTGATCTAAAAATAGCCGTTCCTCTCTCCTACAACCATTCTGAACCAATCAACACGCTCTGTCAAAGGCATCGGTACCCACCACCCCTCTGTGTGTATGTGTGTGTGTGTCTGTGTGTGTGTGTGTGTGTGTGTGTGCAACAAGGGGAACTCCTGCCTAAAAGTAATACATCTGTGCCTCCCATCATCACCAGTTTGTTGGTTGGGGAAAAAAATTGAAGGAGGGGAAGATCCTTTTGAGTGAGGATAGCGTAAAGAATAGACCCTGAGTGAGGGGGAGTATGGAGAAGACGAGGGGAAGGAGTGAGTGTGGAAGGGGAAGAGAGGGAGAAGGAGATCGGGCTGCATGTGAAACAGGCTTCAAAGGAATATTAATGTGATCCTGTGCAAGAGCTGGGGAGGGGTGGGGGACAGAAGAAGGAGAGACAGAAGAGAGAAGGAGGGAGAGAGGGTAAGAGAGAAGGTAGAAAGGTGTGCAAGTATTCACAATGCTACTCCCTCGTCCATCTGTCCGTCTGTCCCTCTGTACTTCCGTCCATGCAGTCTCTTAGTCCCCCCCTCCTGCGCTCGTCACAAACCCAGAGTGGACACCCCAACTGGATGAACCCACTCCGTCCTCCGGTCACGGTAGACGTGTAGGACACATCACGCCGCCCCACTGCTATAACCCCTGTCCAACTCCAGAGGGTGCTACTTCCCACAACACATACAGTCAACGCTGAGCTAAAGGTCAATCCTTCTACTTGGCTGGACAACCACTAAGAGACAGACAGCAAAGGCCAGGTCGCCTGAGACAGATTCAGAACCAAGACTATTTGCTCACACAGTTTGGAGCTTTACAATACAATACAGACAACACTATCACTTATATCTATATGTACCATATGTGCATCAATATGCCTTCTTCTCGCTCCAGGAATGTACTTTCACTCCACCAACTGTTCAAATGTATACATATTTTCAGGTACCCGTGCCTGTATTGAATTCCATTTCAGATTTGCCTCCACCTGTGAGTGTGTGAGTGTGTGTCTAGAATGCCTGGATGTCCCCAGGCTATAGCAGTGGGAGGAGAGCGGGAGGCTTGTGCTTCAGAAGTATTATGCCGGGCGAAACCACGCACCCATGAGAGCTGGACGTGTACGAGCTAACACAAACACAGGCTCACACACACACTCACACTTAAAGGGTTAATCACTAAGCCACAACAGACAAGGGGAGATCAGGACACAGGGGAGGACATCAAGAGTTGACAGGAGAGACGGGAAGAAAACAAGTGATGAGGGTGGGAAAATGTCAATATATGGAATGAAAAAGAACACAAGCATTCCTACATGGAAATGTTGCCTAATAGGGGAGAAAAAAAGAAGAAACGGAGAAATGTAGACACGGTAAAACAACACAACAGGCCTCATTCATGAATGTTTTTGTATTGTCTCTCTTAAACTTCAGTAAGTACGTCAGTAAAGTCAGTAAAATTGAATTGAGGAGAATTCAACAAACCCTGCACCAGATTTTTGAAACACACACAGACTACTGATTTGCTTCTACCCACATGAAAATCATTGTGTGAGTGATCCTGACTACTGTGAATGTTGTATAAACCAAAAAATATTGAATAGGAACAAATAATTATGAATTAAGCTTATCTCCCTATCTCCACTGCTCCTCAAAGATGATGGCTTAAAAGCATCGGCAATACTAATTACATTTCTGATCAATTTATCCTGCAATCACACAAGATTTTATGGGATCTGGCCTAAAGTTGCCATTACAGTGAGTTGACAGATGGAAATGACCATAACTTGTGACTATACGCGTGTATACTTGACTATATTAGGTGGTCTTCACCCAGGGTCTGAAATATTACGATATTGAGAAATAATAAAGTCACCATCAGTGATGTTAAAGTTATTTCTCTTTTCCCTGCACGTCTCCAGTCAAAGCTGCACACAGTGGCGGCCGGTTCTGTGTCTATGAATGGAAACGATGAAACAATCATGAGCAATTTCATCTTTCTAAAATCCCGTTGTCATCTAGCAAACGTGGAGTGTCACTTTGAGCAGCGACACATCAGGATGACAGGCTGATGAACACACTGAATATTAAATATATGTTTTGAAATTATAAATACTGTATTGTGGCGACAGTGTTATTCTGCTATGAAAAGTGATTTTCATGTAGAGAACGCTTTCCAGCACATATCACAGTTATGCTGGAGAGGCCCACTGCAGCAAAAGGAAAGTGGACTTAGGTTCTAACTCTGAATCACAGATAGCAGCAGTGGGGGAAACTCACTCACTCACACTCACGTAACTCACGTGAGAGGCACTTCGGCGCTCAGGTAAGTCTGAAGTCTGAATACAGAGTTGTGTAATTTTAGTATTAACACTTGTGCACCTCATTTCCAAACATGACTGCCCATGTTGGCCAGATTTAGCTCTTTAGCATAATGTGGAGCATAGGTGTGTGTGTGTGTGTGTGTGTGTGTTTGTGTGTGTGTGTGTGTGTGTGTGTGTGTGTGTGTTTGTGTGTGTGTGTGTGTGTGTGTGTGTGTGTGTGCATAGAAACCCAGGTTAGGGAGATTATAACCATACTAAATTGTTGGATGATGTAATGCAACCTGAAACAAAGGTAGCCAGGATGTAGTGTAGATAAACCTGTTTTGGTTAGCAAGCAGGTTAGCTGTTTGGCTTGTAATGTATTTATTGTAGGTTAGCCAGCAGGCTAAATGCTGTCAGTCTGTCAGCCGCAAGCAGAGGAGATTCATAAACTGCTACTATGTTGCACTCAATCATTTCCAGGACATAAAGCAGTCAGCACTCATTATCTCCCTGGGATCCCACGCTAATGGGGTTTTCCTTTATAGCAGGTCCACACAAACACACACACACACACACACACACACACACACAAAACTTACTTGCTGGTGTGTATGAGCCTGCATTTATACACTCACACGGACTCTCACGTCGTCTTCACACACACACACACACACACACACACACACACACACACACACACATACACACACACCGGACACCTGGCTATGGATCAGCAATTTGTGCAGCAGACGGCGCTCACACAGTTTGCTCTCTTCCTGCACGTCAATCACTAAAAGTTATTCATTTATGTGGATCAAAACATGTTGGCAGTGGAAATGTTGAACACAAATCTGTGCATGATACATTTTTGGTCATAAATTGATACATATACACGTGTAAACTTGCAGGCAGGGCACAGCCTCCGTGTGTTGATGTGAGCAGCTCACCAGGCTCATTTGTTTTCTCTTCTTCTATCTGCTGACAGCGGTGCCAATGGCCCTGCAGCCCCGGAGAAGCTACTACGGAGGTCAAACACTGGATTGGGCTGACATCTGCTGGTGGGAGGGACAAGGCCCTCTGCACGCCAATAAGCCTCAACCAAAATGACATCACTGCCTCCTGCCTCTTATTTTACTGCCTTGTTCTGTGTCGAATGGAAACACTGGGCCCTAGGCCTGGGATTAAATGGGCTTAATGATGAATAGAGGTATGGATCCGCCTCCAGATTGTAATAGGGTGGGGTAGACATCTGACTAGGGGGGTTTCAGAGCTACAACCCCCTTCTTAGCATGACAGGAGGGGAGCGGAGAGGAGCAGAGAGGAGTCGAACTGCACATGTACCAGCGTCTTCATTCCACGGCAGGGTAAATTTCCAAATTAATAAATGCTTCATGGTGCTGGGTAAAATATAGTAACAGCAATAAGAGCAGATAACCTAATCTAATATAAGCCCACCGTATCTTAGCAACCTTGTTAATTCTGAGAGGAGCAGTGGGGTAAGCAGCAGGAGCACAGCATCCATCATCAAAGACACACCCAGCAGCAACACACACACACACACACACCAATTACTCAGAAACTCTCCACATCATGCACATGCTATCTTACCATCAGCCACTATCTCAATCACACTGTGATGCAGATGAACACATGCACATGTGCACATACAGGCACATACACAGATCCTCAGGCTTACTGTAAGCAGCTGGGAGAATGGAGGGGGTGTGGAGCGGAACAATGGGATCCTAATCGTCGGGCTGCATTTCAAAGCTTCTCCCCTCTACAACACTGTTTCTAGATAAGATTTGAAAATGCTATTTATATCCGGGCGAACTGAGCCAACCAGAAGCTTGTTTTTCATTTATTTGAAGTCAGATCTAAATTGGGGTGGAGTTACGTAATGCAAGGAGTGCAACATTCCACCTGCAACGAACACTCACTAATACTCCAGCTGACAATTACACTGTCATCTTAATAGCAACTGAACGCAGGTTCACAGCAAAGAGGGTGATCCGCATCTCAAATTCAAACGGCACTGCCAGGTCCAAATGCGGCATCCATGCTGAGCCAAGGACATAGCAACACAGCACAACATGACCTATTCTCCCCACGCACCAGATGTGCAAAGATAGGAATAGAAAGCGAGAGAGAGAGACGGCTTTATTCTGCACCGCTGTGTCCTGGGAAGGATGGGCCCAAGTTCTGCCTCTATGCTGCCCTGGAGAGGCAGCGGCATCCCACGTGGGGTTGGGGGGCCAAGAGACCAATTTACACTGGAGGAGAGGAGGAGGAATGGAGAGAGAGAGAGAGGGGGAGGAGAGTGTGGAGTAGCTGTGGGAATACTATGAAAGCGAACAGGGAAGGGAGGCAGAGAGAGAGCGAGAGAGAGAGAGAGAGAGAGGGAGAGAAGGGAGAGCAATAATGGAAGGAGCGAAGATTGGAGAGAGGAGAAGAGAGATCCAGAGAAATGGAGATGAGGGGCAAGGAAGAGGATGAGGAGAAAAATGGCACACACACATTCACACTCTGCGATACACTTTCACGCACTCTAGCATCGCATCATTCATTCAAACTCTTATCATGGCAGACAATCAAATATGTAGAGGCTAAAGTGGAAGTCATAGTTTGGAGGTAAAGAGCTCACAGATGGCAGGCAGATAGAAGAGAGACGGTGCCAAAGAAGAGGATGCTGTGAAGACATATCTCATGACTGCTTACCACAGACCTACAATCAGCGAAAAACGATTAAAAATGCATCAAAGAGCTACACGATTGGATTGGCTGACACATATTCCTGCACTATGATGAAGACAGCCTGTGTAGTTTGTTGCATTTCCTCTTCCGAGCACCCTGGCTTGTGCAAAGAGAGCAGCGTGGCTCCACGAAAATCTCTCTCTCCCTCCCTCTCTCTCTCTCTCTCTCTCTCTCTCTCTACTTTTTTAAGCCATATCAGCTCCGAAAAAGCATCCAAAAGTTGTACGTCCCAAATCACATAATGCACAGCACACAAAACTGGCAAAAGGAGTGTAAACAGGAGTGGTGACAAAGAATCTACTTCCCAGGGATGGCAAACCAAACGCAGTCGCTGGAGCCGTTTCAGATTAAAACACTACACTGGCCATATTTATCATAATGGAGGGATACGTCCTCGTGCAATAGTAAGGGAATCATACTCAGCTATGCCAAAGGATGCTGTGTTTGTTTGTGCAGGCCTGTTTGTGAGCAGGATTACTCCAAATGCAATGAAACTGTTTTGACAAAACTCGGTTAACGGGTGAGGCACGATAAATTTGAGACATTTCCATCAATTTTTGCCGTGTAAAGCAGGTATATCCATCCCATTGATCCCATCATAGACTGTCCAGAGGTGATTTTGGTGCCGCTTTGACACATTGCAGATTACAGTGAACTGGATTCGGATTAAGAGAACTGCTCCACAGTGCCAAATGGGGACAATAACATTCAACAACAACTAATGTGCAGCTGAGATGACGTTAATTCTCGCCCACTGACTGCCAGGATGGGTTCCCACTTTGACCCTGAGAAGAATAAGCAGGTACAGAGAATGGATGGATGGATGGATGGGTGGATGGATGGATGAATAGTAAGTTCTTCCTGTATATTATTAGAAACGTGCACACAGAGGCATATTGGAACCTAACAGGCCTTAGAAATGAACACTGGGAGAGTGTCGCCATATCATGGTGAATGTGTGTGTGTGTGTGTGTGTGTGTGACACCAAAGACAGAAACAGATTGTGCTGACCCTCAGCTTTCACCCCGGTTCCACAGGCTGACTCCTCTTGTCACTCTGCGCCAGAAAATAAATAAAACATGAGGGGCAAGAACCCCCCCCCCCCCCCGGTGCTCAGGTACTTCATCAGCACCCTGGAACGGTTTGAACACCTAAACACACACCATCACCAAACACACCCACCTGCAATCAACACACTCTTAACAATCCTGAAGCACAAATGGAACTAAACGTCTCTTCCGTACCTCGAGGATCCCCCCCTGCCACCTCCCTCCCCCCTCTCTCCCCTCGGGTCGGCCCACTCTGGCACTCTGCATAGCGCTCACCTGACTCTCTCTTCATCATCCAAATATCAGTGAAAAGGCAGGGATTGCAGCACCCTACAGCCCGCAGCTCGCCGCAAAGGCCTCTCTCGTATTGATGTTTTATTAACGTGGCCATAAATATTGAAAAGACACTTACTAATGAAGCCAAGGAGAAAAGTTACAGAGATAATTTACTGTGCGAGGGAACACGGGGACCTTGAAAATGGCACCCCGTATCACTATTCCCCCTTCCCTACTCCTTCATTTTACTTTCCACGTACCACGACCAGAATGCCCCTCCAGCTCCGGCATCAATCCCCCCCCCTCCCTCCCTCCCTCCCTCCCACCACACACACACACACACACACATTCGCCTCCCCTCTTCTTCCGCCTCTGTTTTTCTTGTTCAATGAGATCAATGGATATTGGAGGGGCTTGAAGATCTGCCACACCCCTCGCGAATATTAAACATAAATCACAGGCTCTGAGCATAATGAGGCTTGTTTCTAACGACAACAGGCGTGATGAATGTGTCTGCGGTGCCGTGTGCGATTATCATATAGCCTGGCAGGAGTGTGCGTGTTTGTGTGTGTGTGTGTGTGTGTGTGTGTGTGTACGTGAAGGCTGGTAGGTGAAGAGGTATTGAGGCTTTTTCTCAACGTAACATGACATTTCCATGGCGGAGGGCCCACGGCGAGCCAGCTCTCCGTGGCATTTCCAACAGCTGTTTACGGCACACACACACACACGTACACAAATTTGAAATAGTACATTCCTGAGCCTGTGTGTGTGTAACATGTACATGGAACACACGAGTGCCATACAACATACAGCTTATGTGTAAGTTACAGCCGTTTGTTATTTGGTTTGATCCTCTTCAGTCATAAGGGGTACCGCTGTTGGTGCCTGGACCACAGCTTGAGAACCATTGACAGAAGATTCTTCGGCAAATACAAAATGATGAATAGTCACACAGTATGTAAAGGACAACATGGCTAATATCATAACAGAATGATGTTGAATCGACACGTCCTCCTTCCTGTTTGTCTCTCCATTAGTGAGCCAGGCAGCATTCTCTTGTTAGAAACCAAAACAAGCTTGAGAGCAGCTCTATCGATTGTAATAGAAATGTGCTTACAGTAGCATCAATACAACTGCACACTTCTGATACCTCCCTTTATAAGCATCCCTCAGCTCCCCCCTTCTGCCTCCACATCACATCGTGTCTCCCCCCCCTCCTCCTCCTCCTCCTCCTTCTCTTCCTTCCACCATCCTCCTGCCCCTTCGACCCTCCAAGCTGCTGATGCAGGGAAACCCAAGGCTGCACCAGTACGACGGAGCAGGATACACACACTCCTGGTTGCACCCTTGGACGAGCCGGGCGATTCTGACTGGAAACACTCTGCTCCGTACATTTCACTTCATCGCATGAACGTAACGACGGCGGGGTTAGACAGGGGGCGCACACGGGAATAAATGGCTCACATTAGCAGAGGGGCTCTTTATCTGGTGGCTTTTAGGGGTTGTAGTGAAACGTGTGCGTCCAGGTCTAATCAAATCAGCTATCGACTTGTCCTCACAGCGGAGGCTTAATGTCCCCCTCGCTCTGACTGTGATGTCTCGCTCACTCATGGGGAAGGGAAGGACAGAGGGACAGAGAGTGACACACAGAGGTCAAAGGCATAGAGGTCAAGGGCCGACTGGCAAACGGCCGAACAGAATCAATGGCAGGTTTCCATATTAGAGTGAAGACTTGACGGGCCAGGCGATGTCCACAGCCGAGACCCTAATCAGGATAAACACGTCTCAAGAGGTGCAGCTGTCAAGACGATTTCTGGAGTGGAAGACATGGACATATTGTAAGTGACACATTGTTCACTAAGTGGAAAGTTAGTCTGAACTGCATCTCCACAGGGTCCCCATGTGGCTAAGATGGCAGCCTTCTCACTGTCTGGCCCAAACTGCTGCCCTGGTGACCGCCCATCACCCCCCCTTCACCCCCCCAACCCCCACAAATCCCATTTCATGCCAGACACACTTGTGGAGAAGCAAAACAAAAGCCTGATCAGCACAGCTGAGGCTCGAGCACCCTGCGCAGACAATCATTGTGAAATCAGTGGAACAGGGCGAAGCTGAACTGTGCGGCGCCAAGGGAGCATCAGGGGACGGGCGTGTCTGCCTGGGACGACCAGATAGACAGATTCCGTCAACGCACGAGACATTTGATCAGGGAGGAAGAGTGCACATGTAGAGCGCCAAGGAAAGCCAAGTAACTGCACATCTCCAAATTCATTACACGCCATTACACCCAACGTGGCTTCTTAAGAAGGACGGAGAGAACAAACGAGTTGTAGGTCCCTCCATGTTTTTGAGACGTTGCTCATCATGGAGACAAACACCTAAAGCAGCAAACACACAGAGGAACAAACTCCTATAGATCAAAGTTACCATCAACATTCCACATGCTGCCTGCCAGTGTTTGTTGATGTGTTCGCTAATGTGTGAGTGGGTGGATTGTAATATGTGTGTGTGTGTGTGTGCGTGCGTGTGCGCATGTGTGCGCGTGTGCGTGCGCGTGAGCACCATTTCACTTGCCTTATTTCCCAGGATGCCAAGTTTTACATGCCCACACACACACACACACACATCCACACACACACACACACACACACACAGGGAGTGCCCTGGGCCCGGCTGTACTAATGAAGCAGCCTGTAAGCAGCTACCTTCATTACATTCAATCCTCTGGACGGTGTCAGCAATTCCATTGCAGCTTCCCACTGTCACAACACACACACACACACACACACACACACACACACACACACACACACACACACACACACACACACACACACACACACACACACACTCACACACACACACACACACACACACACACACAAACGTACACACAGTCAGCGGGAAACTTGTCCTTCTTCTTGAGGCGAACACTAACTGAGGCTGATGTAGGAAGGAGTTCCCACCATTCTTCTACAGTACATCAGGCCCTGCACCACAGCCTCCATGAGCCCCCCCCGCCCCCCCCCCCCTTCTCCCTTTCTCCCTCTCTCTCTCTCTCTCTCTCTCTCTTTCTCCATCTCCTTCAAACAGGCCAATCCGCTGCCACAACATAGACCTCCAATCTCGCTGCTTGTAAATGGGGTAGGGGGTGCCTATTAACATTTCATTCCTGGGTGAATCTGAGAGGGTTTCGTGGTAGCACATAGCAAGACATAAAATATAGAGGAAGGGAGAACACCTTCATGACACACACACACACACACACACACACACACACGCTGGGCTAAGTTCGGCCATCAAAACACACCTTGTTAGGGAGAAGCTGCCTTCCTACATAATTCACACGTCGACGCTCCCATCGCTCGCACCCTCGCCTTGCCAGGGAGATGGAGCGAGGCGAGTGCAGACTGACGGCAAAGGTGAAAAAGTGAGAGAGGTGGACCGAGGGAGAGAGAGAGAGAGAGAGAGAGAGAGAGAGAGAGAGAGAGAGAGAGAGAGAGAGAGAGAGAGAGAGAGAGAGAGAGAGAGAGAGAGAGAGAGAGAGAGAGAGAGAGAGAGAGAGAGAGGTGAAGAGATGCCGACAGAAATAGCGAGTGAGAAAAAGGGAGACGGTATGAGGAATAATGTGACACGAGGTGGGAAAAGGGGGAGGGAATGTGTTGTTGCCTGTTTACACTGTTTATTGCCAAATCCCCAAGTTTTCTAACACTTGTTCAACTTGATTTCAATTACCGCTGATATGGAATTGATTGGTCAAAATGATGTAAATAGAAACGTGTCAGGACTGAAATAACAACATGCAGTTTTCTGAATCACGCGTGCGATTGCATCATTCACTCCATGGCAACTGTACAAAAAAAAAGAAAGAGAGACACATGAGGTAAGAATATACTCAGAATAAACTTATCATAGTTAAATCAAATCACGACAGACGTGCACAGCAGTTTCTTCAGAAATCCAATATCCAATTTGTTCCAAAAATAGCCACATTCTCTTTCTCCCCTGGTGCAGAGGACGGTGGTTTCCCGGAAACATGTCACACACGTCCATCGCGCCGCCGTCACACACACACACACACACACACACACACACACACACACACACGCCTTGATGCAGACTGTCTCGTGGCTTCGGGTGGGAGGGAGGGGGGAAGGGGACCTGGACGAATGACAAACCAATGGAGGACCTGGCGGCGTGTCAAGGAGGAGAGGAAGGGCTGTTGCCAAGGGTGACAGCCAGAAGTCACACCACCTACCACCTTCTTCTTGACAGTTTGTTCATTGAATTCAGGCACGGGCGTCACATCGGGGACGCTATTTTGGTACTAACACCAGCGAGCAAATGCAAAGCTTTTTACAGAAAATACAAAATTGCTACACTTTTACTTGTCATAACCAGATTTTGACTTCCGTCTCTTGCACCCTCAGCCCAAACGACCCCCCTGCTATCTTTCTCCCTCTCTCTCTTTTTGCCAAACAAAAACAAGATGTGGAAATGCTGAAAACCTGAGTGATGTTGACACAAATGGAGTCCCCTGCCTCTTCCTGCAGTAAAGCAGATTTAGCAGCTGCTGCGCTACATGGAAAGAGCGGATCAGTGCTCCCGCTCGGTGCCCCTCCATCCGGCTCCTGGATCCCACCACTGCTGACGCTCCAGGGAGGGGATGAAGCTCTCGGCCTTGTCTAGATGGTTAAGATGATTTTGTTCGATTCAGGTGATTAGTTGATAAATTACTACGATTCTATTGCTAATTTATTTTGTTTTCAAGCTATTTGTTTGACATTCATGCAACGAATGACTCACCAATTATCTCGAATAAGCTGCAGATTCTGCCGTTTGTGTGGCACTTTCAAGCAAATCGAGCGCCCAACTGGAAACTCGTACACAACAAAGGCGTAAACACAGCATTTGATCACGCAAACAACAAACGCTAGCAGTCACAGTGGCGTTACACATTGGTGTCATTAAAAAAAAAAATCATGGCAACAGTACAGCGCTGTTCTAAATGTGTGCCACAATAGCTCATTCATAAAGCCAGTCAAGTGTATTTACATGCATTCAACACAGCGTCCTGACCTCAGATCAAAACTCTCCATTTAAATAAGGTGACTAATCAACTGTGTGTCATTTTTTACTAAACACCAGCATGTGTGAACCAAATACAGCTTAAAACATGCCTCAGATTTCATACTGCATAAATTTACTGTTAGTTCTTAATTATTTTTTGCATGTTTTGACACAAAAGCTAAATCTGGTTTCATCCTGTTTATGTCCAAGTCATTTTAAATCATGAATCTGAACTATCTCTGCATTATCACTAGATGTATGTGAGCCATGACTCACGCATTTGATTCATTCCTCTGGGAAAATGTCATGTCTCCACGGTAACACTGACCAGGTGAGATGTGAGATGCTGTCACATTCCCATCCCATGTTCCCTTAAAAAAGGACATTGAACAAGGGACGCTGGACATTGGACATTGATACTATGTCAACATCCTTGGACTTTGCCTTAAAATCTGACCCACAAAACATAATCTCTGTCCAAGCATTGGCCTGTGTAGAGTGTAAACAACCAGTTGTCCCTTTTGCGGAATTGCTTCCTACACATGGAATTGCTCACCACTTTTTATCACCTGAGAGCAAAGGAGCTTCCCTGTTCCCATCAATGTTCACACACTCCCACTCCCCTCTGCCCAGGCGCCACACTCCAATCAGGAGGGGGTTTCCAATGCAGAGAAAAGAACACAATCCCTCACCACCTTCCTACACGCAAAACCCTGCCAACCGTGCTCCAACAGAGCGCCCGGCCAAGCAATACCACTGCTGGGGACGGAATCCAAGTATCCGTGGTGCAAAGTCCTTTTTTTGTGCAAAATCAACACACTGCTGATTGAGCTAAACAACATCAACAGAATGGCTGAAAATCACTCGCATGCAAATCACCAGTGTGTAAACATGCATGTGTTTGAGCTACTGCCATGTTTGGAATGTCGCAAAAGGCCCTGGTTATGAAACATATCAGTTAGATTGGAGATTATTGATCAGAAATAAGTCAATTTTGTCCTTTGTAGGTTGATTGAGGGTTTGTAGGCTCAAACTACTGCAACTAATTCACGACTGCTGACACTAAACACATCCGGTTGCTACTTACGGATGCTTTGCTCTTAGTTGTTGGGGATTTAGGATCATCCAATCTAAGTCCAGAGAGTTAGACAGTCCGTAATCAGGATCAAACACATTTATCATATATTTGTTGTCACGCTATGACCCACTGCTGACAGAATATTTGTCACGGTTCAGCATGTGTATGAGACACGCCAACTTAAACTGGATTACATTTGCACAAAGGATTAGAGGTAAGATGTAAAAACAATAAAATCCCTCTTTGCTTTTTGTGCAGAATATACGGCAGCCTGGTGTTTGATAGCATTGCCTGTGTTAGCCAGCGTGACCGAGCGGCTTCCTGTGACATCAGCACCCGGTCGGCCTGTGATAGATGCCACATCCAAGTGAGCTGACCTGCTCCCCTGAGTGAAACATGAGAGAAGTATACGTTTCAGACACCTATTAGATGAGGAATGATAAAGACGTGATGCAGCATGGCAGCACATGAGTCTACTGATGATGAATCAATGACGCTCTCCCTCTCCCTCTCCCCTCTCCCTCTCTCTCTGTGTCTTTTTCTCTCTCTGCCTCTTTTCCATCCTCGCCCTCCCGCATCTTTCGCTCCCTCCAGCCCTAATTAACACCTCCAGCCAGGACATGGGATCCAGCAGCAGCGGGGCCACGAGAGTGACTCATCAGTTAAAACCCAGCGCCGTATCTTTTATCTTGATCTCCATCGCCATCACTCAGCAGCGCCTCTCCTCACACGGGTTATCAAGGAAGGGGAAGCAACCCCATAGTGGAGGGGAGGGGCGGGGACTGGTCCTTTCAGAGTAACTCCTGAGATTTTGTACCGACATAAAACATTGGCGACAAAGATACTGAAAGGTGTTGGGTAAAAAATGTTGTCGGCACTAAAGAAGGTTAAGAATGGATTTGATTGGCTGTTCAAACTGCAGATGAAGCACTCTGATTGGCCAGTCTGGAACCATTGGACAGATTCTCTTACCTTACTGATCGCCATTGAAACAAACGGAGAGCAATTGGTCGGAACTGGTAGTACAGATGTTCATAAGGTCGCTGCATCATCATCATCATCATCAGCTTGTTGTAATGCGAAAAGAGTAGCAATCACATCACAATGCAATGAGCTTGAGGAAACATGAAGGAGAATGAAGGAGAATGAAGGAGCACGGTGGGAGCTACACACACAAGACACACGGTTCCTCTAAGCATATGGAGTTTGGTGACTTGTGCATAGTTGTGTATCCTCCTTCGTTTTGACTTTAACCTGAATTACTACAAATGTCTGTCTGAGTGTGTAGTGGCGTTGAACTTATATAACTTTCAGAATGTAAACCAAAATGATCCTGAAAACTGCCTTCCGCCAGCTTCGAAAATGAAGGCTGAGTTAATGTCTGCAGTCATCAACACACACTGAAGCCACCTCACCACCCATCAAATGCTTCCCGGGAAGTGTTAGGCTTCTTATCTCCGAGAGTAGTCGCTACGCTTTAGCACCAATATAAAAATAGAATACAATGGCATCAAGTATGTCGAACGCCTGTGTTTCTCTCAAAACATGTGCAGCGTTGACACGAGGAAGCGCCAGCATCTGTTTCTCTCTCTCTCCTTTGCTTACTCGCAAAAATATCGAGTGCAATCCTTCCTCTTTTGTTGCCTATGCTAGACTCCTGTGAATATCACCTCACATGAATGACAGACTGTAACACTGCTTTAGGCCAGGAGGGAGTGGGAACCAACCAGCTCTCTTACACCCACGCGTTCAGTCTGGGAATGGCTTTCCAGGCAGCCCCAACAGAGCTCCACTCCTCTGGAGGGCTGACAAGAGCCTAGGAGAGTGGAGGAGAGAGGAGATCCTCCGCCGTGTCCACCAAACACCGTCTGCCTCATCTTCTAACTCACATCCCAATTAAAGACTATTTACAGAAAGGGAGGATTATTTCCATGGGATGTGAAAGCAGAGAGGGAGAGAGGGGTGTGTGTGTGTGTGTGTGTGTGTGTGTTTGACTGTGTGGTAAAGAGAATGTGCATAAAGATAATTCCTTTGCAGTGAGGACTTCATTTACATTCTGTGTCTGTGTCCTCCGATCCTGTATTGTCTATTCTAGTCATGTGGTCTGCCTGCCTTACAGCTGTGTGTGTGTGTGTGCGGGCGTGCGCGTGTGCGTGTGCAAGAGAGAGAGAGAGAGAGAGAGAGAGAGAGAGAGAGAGAGAGAGAGAGAGAGAGAGCAGGGTCATTCTGTGTTATAACTACTCCTACAGTCTCAGCCCCACCCTTGAGAACCATAAATCCTCATGCAGTCACATCTTAGAATTGTGCAACACAACTTGTATACACATGAATTCTGAGTGAGTCTAAATAAAATGCATATAAACCCTCCAAACATGTACCTGTTAATACCCATCTATGCTTTTAATGTTTGGGTTTACATTCATCGTAACATACTGCTGGAATAAAAACTCACCCTGATATTGTTTAGTGACGTTCAGGACACTTAAGTGATATTTGTCTATTAACATTGAATTAAGCTACTTTGTGGTGATGCACCTGTGAGCACATCTCCAGGTATGCATCAAAGTGATGTCATCAAAGTGTCCGGTAAAGGGAATCAACACTAAACCAGAGTAAAAAGCCACTGGGATGCTAATGTAGTTCTGTGTCTGCTGGCATATCAGCGCAGATTTTTTTAGATTATCTTCATTAAATACAACTTTAACCAGAACTGCAACAATTCATTCTAACTGCAAGATGTTTTTCCAGCTACCAAACGCATAAAACGTAAAGTAAAATGAGTAATTAGTAATATTTCTCCACACCAGTACCCTTATTATCAAAGCACAACGCAACCCAACCAGAAGATTGGGTTGGGTTGTGCTTTAAGAGTGTGTTTGTGCGTACGCAGCACAAAATTCACTTTAATCTAAATGGAATAGCTCGACCTACACATAAAATAAACAAAGCTGAAATTGACTCATTCGCTCTTTACTCACTAAGTAAGGAGAGGCATTCTGGGAAATGCAGTAAATCCCCAACTGTAAAAAAGCCGAGAGGGCACGACAGGAAGGGGAAACCAGGACGCGGAAACGTATACGACACTGCATCCCGACTTGTCACATCGTAGTCGGATGGTATCGCAAATCGTATACAGCTTATTGAGATTGTAGTATTCCTTTCATGCGCGGCAATGCAGACAGCAAAGCTACTCATTCAGAAAATAGACGCCGAAAGGAAGAACTGCTCCGTGATTTGGCAGCCACACACACATGCGGTCGTTCTGGTGGCAGATGACAGCGTCTCCTGGTTTTGGTCAAGGTGCTCTGGCACGCTAGGCCGCCTCTCGCTGACTTGACTCCTGTTCTCCGGCGAGCCTCTTTAGCGCCGGAGCCTGTCGAGGTGATCTTGGGACAAACTCCAGAAATGTAATTACGTGGAAAAAGCAGATTAAACCGCTATTATCCAATCTCAGGCCAGACATGGGCGAGCCACGCGGGAACGTGTACGTGTAAGGAGACCCGCAAACACGCGACAGGGGAGGGAAAACACAAACGTGATCCACATCAAAACCTCTATTCCTCTGCATCTCCACCTTCATCACACGCTTACACAGTTTGAGATGGCAGCATTTCGTGACGGACGATGACGCTGTCCATCAACGTAATGTCTGTCTCCTAAACCTCCATTCTGTCTTCTGTCTCAAATGTTTGAATCCTACTATAGCCAAGGCTCCAAGGATGTGATTGGTCATTTGAGGTCATACTTCTTTCTCGATTTTGGACGTATAGGAGTAAGTTAAGGCTACATAAACCATCACCAAAACCCTCAAAACGTAAGAAAATGCTAAAATAATGCAGCAAATATCTATAAGTAATATCTATCAATCAGTCTGTAGTAGGGTTCGTACCTTCACCTCCTTCATAAACACGCGTGACTGAATATTGATACTGAACACTGAAGCTTCGCCCGTTTTGCAGGAATTTGCCGGATTACTTGTGCTTAGGAATTCGAGCAAGAAAACGTAATATAGGTCCTTTTGGGACACCTGAGAGAGAGAGAGCGAGAGAGAGAGTGAGAGGTATGTGTGAGAGAGAGAAAGAGAGAGAGAGTAAGAGAGAGAGAGAGAGAGAGATGTGTGCTGTCTGCCGCATAGTGGAGCTTTCCTGCCCTGGCTCCTTATTGGAAGCTAGGTGCTGTGTGTGTGTGTGTGTGTGTGTATGTGTCCACATCTCTTTGAGGACAGGGCTGGAGTTAACACACACACACACACACACACACACACACACACACACACACACATACACACACACACTCTCAGCAGCCAGCATCAATGGGGTTTTCCATGGGCTGTGAATCAAGCCACACATCCAAGAGCATCCGTGGAGCGATGGTGTATAATCACACCGTATGGTCTCACACATACAGACTAGCTTTATACAGATTAAACGCCACTGAATGCCTTTTTTTGCAAGGAGACAGCCTCTCTCTCTCTCTCTCTCTCTCATACACACTCTCCCTCTCTCTCTCTCTGTGTGTGTGTGATCATGGGAGGTATGGATACTGTAGCTATATTTGGGACTGGGGGGATTTGCTAAGCTGTGTTTTGAAGCCAGAGCTCAGTATTAGTGCACAAAGACAAAAAGCAGAGCAGAGTCGGATGCATATACATAGGCCGCACGCGCAAAAGCCACTGACAGACACACACACACACACACACACACACACACACACCCCTGTAGGTTTCTCACTTGTGCGCCCAGCCATATGATCAGACAAATGCTTTAAAGCCCAGTGTGTGTGTGTGTGTGTGTGTGTGTGTGTGTGTGTGTGTGTGTGTGTGTGTGTTTGTGTGTGTGTGTGTGTGTGTGTGTGTGTGTACACCTGATCTCATGTGGCTAAAGGGTTTCCTAGAATAGTGTCTTGATGGAAGCTAAATGCATTTTTCAAACTGTTACTGTCACAAACTTGAGGTCACAGTTTGTTCATCTTGGCTTTCCACTGCATCACACACACACACACACACACACACACACACACACACACACACACACACACACACATACACACGCACACACACACTTCCAATCAACCAAAGCGGGGACACGTATTTAGAAAAAGTGTGTGAGTGCG
>NW_027466876.1:1902500-1922500 GCF_046128005.1 Genypterus blacodes
CAACCGTGGCAGAAAATGGGGCAAACCTCGTGGAGCTTGACTGGCTTGCTTCAGTAACATCGCCATGTCTGTGTCCAATGACCAAACTAAAGCAAATGCCAGGCTTTGTTATGTATCCAAGTATGCATTCTCCCTGGGTGTCACAGTTATCATAAGAGGTATAAATCTACAAAGTAAGGAACCCAGGGAGCAGAAATAGACCTTTAAATGTTAGCAGATGATTTAAATGGTGTTCGGTTTCTGACACCTGCAGATCCAGCACAGTATATCAACTATGTGTCCTAATGTTTGTAATGTCCCCTTGGTCCAACTGTCCATCAAGTCACCACTCTTAAAATGGAAACTCACATTTTTTCTAAGGTGCATTGTGTGTTCCCTTATAGACCAAAAGTTGCTCTAAGTCTTAACCTTCGTTTGCTATGTGAATCAAGCGCCACCACCAGAATTATGCAAATCAAAACTAACCCAGAGTTTCTCCTACACCTTTCCGCCAAAGGACGACAACTCCTGCTTCTGACATGAGGACATCAGCAGGCGGTGCAGGTGCTATCGGGCCTGGCGAGCGGTCGGCAGAGGATGAAACCCCGCGGCGGCCAAAACGAAGTTCCTTGGAGGTGTGCTTGGCTTCAATAAAGCTTTAAACAGAAGGCAAAACTGTTTTTTATCAACCCTGTCGCTACTCGTGCAGAGAAGCTGGCAGGCTTCTTGTTTGTGTTGGAGATAGGTTTAAGAGTAGAAGAAGAAGAAGAGGAGGAAAAAGAAGAAGAAGAAGCCGTGGACTCCTTTCTGGCTACGCCCACCTACTGATCAGTCAAAGTTGTGGGTTCAGAGCCTTATGTTGGTCATGAACCTAGGTCAGGATCCATAAAAAAAACCTATTAAAAGTAGAAGATTTTTAGTTTCGGCCTTGGCAGAGGTACTAATGACCGCCCTTTCACTATCAGGATCACATCCACATCTGTTATCCCTCTATGATGGATCGGCCTTCTGCTAAATAGGTCTTGTTTATAGCAGGGAAACATTGTGTACATTTGTTTGCACCTGCATATGTTCTGGCTGCTGAGAGCATGCAAACACAAACACACACACACACACACACACACACACACACACACACACACACACACGCACACACACGCACAAGCACACACACGCACACACATGCATCCGTTCATGCAAGACACACAGGCACTCGCACTCGTAAGGAGAGTACACACTTCATGGTCCACAGTTGGCAAGCTTTCCCCCGGAAGCTTGGAATTCCCCTGTTGGTGTATAGGAGAGGAGGGGGGAGGAGGGGAGGGGAGGAGAGGAGGGGGGAGGAGGGGAGAGGAGGAGAGGAGGGGAGGGCAGAGGAGAGGAGGGGAGGAGAGTAGAGATACATGCAGGGAGTGAGGGAGGCGTCAGGCAGAGGACATTGGGGACCCCATCTGGCGTGTTTACGTGGCAAGAGAGAGAGAGAGAGAGAGAGAGAGAGAGAGAGAGAGAGAGAGAGAGAGAGAGAGAGTGTGTGTACGCGCGCTTGTGCACAAGTGCGTTTTATAATGACAGTGTAATTACCTCACTGTCAGTGGAGCTGCTGCACTGTTCACGGCTAGGTGATGTGGAGACAAGGGCCATCGCTCTCCCCTTCTCCCTCACCATCCATCACAATTAAAAACAGGGGGGCCCCCGGCAGACAGAGGGAGCGGTAAACGTATGCTTCCCCGTCTTAGCGCTTTGCAGCGAGGCCCGGGGAAGCCCCCCCACCCCCCCTCACACACACACACACACACACACACACACACACAGCTCCAGATGTGAGAGGATGTGAGGGGACGGCAGCTTGTCCTGGCTGTTTGCGTTATGCAACATTAGAAGCGCTTACATCCTATTGTTAAGCCGATGGGATATGGGGTGGAAAGAGCAGCGTTAGTTATCCTAATCCCTTTTTAATGCATAGTGCACACATACAGTTGTAACCACGGATACCTATAGTAAGCATATTATGTACACATGTAGAAGAAAAAAGTACAATCAGTGGTAAGATCCCGGAAAAAGTATAGGAAACTTCCTCAAAGCTTGCATCATAAACCCGTACAAACACAAATTAAACACGGAGCATAGCAGAGAGTGTGTGAGGAGGTGAGAGGGACACACACACACACACGGCTGTCATAAAGCACGCGGGGCGGCCGTCACCCAAGAGCCGTAAAGCTTTACTTCCACCCCGCTGAGTCCAGGCCCGCAAAAGAAAACACCAGGCTCCCAGCTGTTAAATGCATGATAAAGCGTGCATCTGCAAGTTTTACACAGTTCCACAAAGTTAAACACCTTTTTATGAGTCCAGCTTTGTACCTCATCATTTTATATGGGTCAAATATTTAATCCAATATTAAAATGCACTCAGAGTGTGTTTGATTAGCAGACATCATATTGTTTTCTTACAAAGACTTCCCGCTTCAAACGCTCGTAGGTCGACCCTGTAGCTGTTTGATGATGGGAAAAGATGCAAGAGCAGGCAGGGAAACGTTCTGAGGTCGAATCCCAGGATGACCTCACCACCGCTGAATCCCATCCCGGAATGGATACAGTAATTAAGCCAGAATTAGTGTTTGTTGGAGTTTGTGAGGTGGAAGTGTAGATGAAGCACAGCCTCGATTTGGGAGGAGGAAAGGAGGAGGAAGAAGGTAGGAGAGCGAGTGAATGAGAGCACACGTGAGAAGGAAAGGGAGCGGGAATCTCTGCCTGGCTCCCGTCGCTGGGGGCGGGGGGGTGCTTTGGAATCAAGCCCCATTACATCTGATACTCGGCTTTCTCTCCGCTCGGGAAAAAAAATGAATGCAATGTGAACTCTTCGTCTCTAAAGCCGGCCAGTGTCGCATAGTATCGCTGCGCAAAGAGCTGCACCGCAAAGGGAGAGAGGACAGGGGAGGAGGAGGAGGAGGAGGAGGAGGAGGAGGAGGAGGAGAGTGAAGGCCTGACAGGCTGAGGGATACGGGAGAGAGGGAGGCTCACTGCAGCCAGAGGGGTCATTTCATATTTCAATGTTTTTATTATATTGAAACAAGCGCTGGCTGTCTCTAATAACTCACAGGATATATGGGACTGTGTGCACATAAAGGGCCTACATATATATTTATACAAGGGCCTTGTAGTCCATTTGCATAATTAACAGAGTGGCATTTGAAAAGCAGAATGTCAGCACAAACAACCTTGGACACCAAACTACCCCAGGTCATTTTTTTCAGCCGTGTAATTGGCTTCTAATGCAAAGAAGTTAAACCTAGAGATTTTCTGCCCTTAAAGCAAAAAAAAAAAAAAAAAAAAAAAAAAAAAACGCCTCTTGTTAATGGGATCAGCTCTTCTGGATTCCTTGACGGTGATTATCGGTAAGATTTTTTTTTTGGGGGGGGGGAGTTTAAAAGGAAGGGTTTCCTCTAAATGGGCCAAATTCCACTTTTAAAGAAAACAAATGCGTGCAGATGTGGAACTAATTCATCCTTCATCCCGTCTGAGCTGCAGCACAGCAGAGCAGAGGCAACATACCACCATTCATAGTGACGTGTGTGATGTAATGATTGCGTAATGGTTACATCACTGGGTGACTGCACAACGTCCCCGTCCCCCCCTACATCTGACCGCACAGACACACACAGTCCCAACAAACTGGAACATAAGCCAGATAAAACTTTATGCTGCATCGCCAATATACCAGTGGGGCTTTAATGGGTCTGGACAATAACAGAAGCATTTCTGTAACACTTAACAACAGAGTGGGTTCACCAGATCAGCATGTGGATCCAATAATGGACTATAAACAGCTGCAATGTGGACCAAATCCACATATTGGTCTGGTTTTGGACGTTTATATCATGCAACTACACCACTAAGTATCTAAGATGCTGCTGTATCAAATGGTTTTGCTATAGTTTCAGCAATTAGGAGTACAGATCCGGATGAAGGTTATGGCCACAATACAGCTGCACCATGAGTTTGCACCAGACGCTTACTTTTACACATTTAAATTCAAGGTAAAGTTAGTAAAGTCTGGCTTTATGTTTGAGAACAAGTTGGTGGAATAAAGTGAAAACA
Source organism: Genypterus blacodes (assembly GCF_046128005.1). Classification (NCBI taxonomy): domain Eukaryota; kingdom Metazoa; phylum Chordata; class Actinopteri; order Ophidiiformes; family Ophidiidae; genus Genypterus; species Genypterus blacodes. The sequence continues at coordinate 1,906,575 of NW_027466876.1, forward strand.
ATAGGATAAGATTTGGAGTAAGATCATAAAGAGGAAAAGATAGAATGAGAAAGATGAATAAAAATAGAACCAACAAGACGTGGTAATTATGGTAAAAAAAAAGCAGCTAAAATCAACAAAAAAGTTAGTTTTTTGCTGCATTTTGAAGTTTAGAAGCGTCATGGCAACCGACAGCTTCCCCTCTGATCCTAAAATTGATCTGAGGTGGAAGATCCAAGTTCACGACAGAGAAGAGAATCAAAGATGTATGAAGACGCTCCAGCAGATCTGCTTTAAAAACAGTTAAAGTGATTTAAAATCAATCTGAAAGGAGACAAAGGCAACGGATTCAGAGGTGCTCAATATGTGGAAGACTCATTTTTGTCATGATTGACTTAAATAAAGTGTCTGCTTGGAATTCCTGCTCCAAAGCAGCCACTTGTATAAAATTCCAACTTCCAATGGTAACGTTTTCTAACTCACTGTTTTCCTGTGACAAAACAGCATTCAGCTCAAAATTCATCTCTGAAGAGGCACCAAAAACATTTAAATTCCTCCCGAGAGGGGAAGTGTAAAGTTCATGTCTCCGGATGCACGGGAACGTCGGAGACTCTTACTGCGTGTCTGTCTGCTGTCAACACATCTGACAAGCCAGTCAGAAAGCCTCAGCTGAAAAACAGCCTCTGGCACCTGCCTCTCCAAGCTATTCCCAGGAAGGAATTGAATTCTGGGATTTGCCGGATGCCGCCTTGCATTTTGGGATGTAATCTCAAATCCGCATCCCTCTTAACCTCCGCCAGCAGAGAAGTTGGAATGACTTTCAAGCTCCAGTGGGTCCAGTGCAGGTAATGACTATGGCGAGTTCAGGTAATGTGGTTAGTGCGCTGCTGGGGCCGAGCTGTCAGCGCCGTGGCAGAGTTAGGGGCTGGGGGGAGGGGGGAGGGGGAGGGGGAGAGGGGGGGAGAGAGAGAGAGAGAGAGAGAGAGAGAGAGAGAGAGAGAGAGAGAGAGAGAGTGAGAGAGAGAGAGAGAGCTAAGATGGAGCTGACAGAGCCTGGGAGAAGAATCAGCACCCTGGGATTGTTGGCATCACCTGATTGGATCAGACATCCCCCCGCAGAGAGCTCTCCACTGAACCTGGAACACAACATGCATAGTCTCACACACACACACACACACACACACACATACACACACACACACACACACACACACACACACTCCCCCCCTCCCTTTAAGGTGCTACAGGGAAGACAACCATGGCACAGCCCAGCGCTGTACACCACTTATTACTCACCCAGGCCTCTCAGCAGTGCCCGCTGGCTGCAGTGTGGAGCTGCTGAGCGCCACACACTCTTTGTCTGTCAATCAGCCAGCCTGTCTGTCTGCCCAGGGAGTGAGACATCTCAGGCCCAGGTCAGTAGGTAGGTAGGTAGGTAGGTAGGTAGGTAGGTAGGTAGGTAGGTAGGTAGGTAGGTAGGTAGGTAGGTAGGTAGACTCCTGCCACCATGTTTTGTTTCCTTCAGCCACAACCACATCCACAGCGTCCGTGTCCAGGATTGCGCGCTCATCTTGCCCAGCGGCGTCCTGCTTTCACCTCAGGAGTCCTGACTCACCCGGGATGAAGCGGCGAAGCAAGAGAGATGAGATGGTGCAGTGAAACGCACGCAACACCGATAAATATACATGAGAAATGGGTAAAACCAAAGTTTAAGGCTGTGAAGACGTTACACAGGTGGAGCGTGTACCTAGAAGAGAGAGAGAGAGAGAGTGTGTGCGTGTATGTGTGTGTGTGTGTGTGTGTATGTGTGTGTGTGTGTGTGTGTGTGTGTGTGTGTGTGTGTGTGTGTGTGTGTGTGTGTGATCACAGGGCCCAGGGGATTAGAGCTGAGCAGAGATACTGTCAGTAGCAGTACAGATGCGATGCGTTTGTGTTTGCGAGGGGTCAGAGGTCAACAGTAGAGCGTCTCTTCTAGCCAAGGGCACGTGTTGTAGTTGGCACAGACGTGTTCCAGGCTTTGACGAGGAACGTTCTGGGAAGTCTGGGAAGATGGAAGAAGTCCGCTCGGTCATGAAGAGAAGGGACCCCAGGGAGCCGCCGCTATGCTCCTCTTCTTCCTCTTCCTCCTCTTCCTCCCCGTCTCTGTTCTGCTCTTCTCACGCAAACGCACCAGACGCTGGAATACACACACACACACACGGTCATCCAAACATGAATGATAGACATGTTTTGACACGGAGCACTGACATGAGAAAGTAGTAGAATAGTAAAACATTTGCTGTCCTGTTCCGACACAACAAATCAACTTAAAGCTCCGGCCTTTCACAGTCAGTGATGTTTATAAAATACAACACCAATGACCTTATGACTATTTATAGCCCAATATTAAGAAGTCATTTTTGCCTTGGGGTAAGCTCGGCATTACTGCTAGTTGATCATCCTATTTGTATATATGGCTTATTAAAAATGATGATATGAGTTGTTTATTGTTGTGTTGTTTGTAATTTATTGTATTATTATATTATATTATATTATATTATATCATATTATATTATATTATATTATATTATATTATATTATATTATATTAAATTATATTATATTATATTATATTATATTATATCATATTATATTATATTATATTAAATTATATTATATTATATCATATTATATTATATTAAATTATATTATATCATATTATATTATATTAAATTATATTATATCATATTATATTATATTAAATTATATTATATTATATTAAATCATATTAAATTATATTATATCATATTATATTATATTAAATTATATTATATCATATTATATTATATTAAATCATATTATATCATATTATATTATATTAAATTATATTATATTATATTAAATCATATTAAATTATATTTATCTTGTGTTAGAAACTCCCTTTGTCAGTTTCTTTGTAAGTACATGAGACTTCCTGTTATAATGTCACTCATAATAAATCAATGGTTAAAAAAAAGAAAAAAAAAGTTTGTAAATTAAAACATATATGCACTTTTTTTGTACAATGAATACACAAAACATGTATAAAGAAATGTAAAATTGTGTAAACTAGGCTGCTCTTGTAACTCTTTTTCTACCACAAGCAACCTTCACACTGAACTCTGACCTCTGCGTGCCACTGCGTTATGAGATAATGATGACAGCGGTGTATGTGTTTGTGTAGATGTGTTTGTGTGTGTGTGTGTGTGACAAATTGAAGAGGGAGTGATTGTGACAAAGATGAAAAGGAGGAGAGGCTCATTTAGAACACTGTACATGTCGTGCAGACGTGTACGCTCACAGAATGCAACAAAGTGGAGCCTGACCTCCCAAGGACAAACCCGGCCCTGAATCCACTGCTCTTACTCACACACATACACACACACACACACACTCACACCGGGCAGGCGAAGACATGGGATATTAAAGGAGGGACAGGAGTGACACACAGATTCACCCCCTCTGGCTGATACCCTGCGGTGCACGCTCTTATCTGCCGGACCCTGCGTGGCCCCACCTGAGAGCCAGTGGAGCCCGGGGAGCCAGGAGGTGTTAAGCTGCTGGCTGTCGCTGTGTCATGTCTGTGTGTGAACGGGATGCCCAGGCTCGACTGGTGCTGACGCCGTCACCGACACTACCGCTGCCACTTCTGCTGCTGCTGCTGCTGCTGCTGTATCTGAGGCTCTTGTGCGAGATGCGTGTTGCAGTTTGATGAGTGTTTCTTGCTGCAGTGCGAGAAAGAAAGAGAGGGAGAGAACGAGAGAATAAGAGAGCGAGAGAGCCTTGATAAAAGCATGAGAGAGGGAGAGAGGGAGAGAAAAAGAGAGAGAGAACTCCTCCTCGTCTGAGCTTTTACATTTCCTAGTGTTCCCGGCATGGATGTGCACGCCTCACAAACACACACACACACACACACACACGTGCTGCTTACATGCACACGTATGCAAGAGCGTGCGCGTGCACACAAACAGCCCCCTGGCACGTACACACACACGTGCACCCAGTGAGAGAGGAAGTGCTTCAGTGACCCAGCACGGCGAGATAAGGCTGCTCTGCAATTCAGAAATATGCAACCTGCATGTTAACAACCCCTGGAGCGCAGCTTCCCCAGGGCGCTCTGCACTCCTCTCTCACTCCTCCCCACCTCCCTGCTCTCCACGTACCCATCCTCTCCCTCACCCTGTATACCTCCTCCTCCTCCTCCTCCTCCACCTTCTCCTCCTCCTCTGCCGTTACGCCGCCTCGCCTCACCTGACTGCAAACACAGGACAGGAGAGGAAAATGGAGGGGAGAGCCGTGTTTGTAGAGACAGAGGGAAGAAAGAGTTGTGTGAGTGAGGGAGAGAGAGAGAGAGAGGGTGTGTGTGAGTGAGAGGGAGACTGCAGAGAGGCGCTTGGGTGCATTCTGCTGTGTTTCCATGTTGGTCTGCAGGCATGTGCAGTGACTCCCAGTGAGGTGCTTAGTGCAGCGCAGGGGCAGGAGGCAACAACACAACATATGGATCTCTAATGAGCTTCTATTTGGAGAGGCTCCTCCAACAAAGGTTAAGTAAGGCCAAATATGACGGGATGCCGAAGGGCGGGGCGGCGGGAAAGAGAGGGATTACAGTGGACAGAAGAGGGGAGGATGTTAGACTGGCCAGAGAGAGAGGGAGAGAGAGAGAAGGATAAACCGAGCAGAGAAAGGAAAGAAAGCGAGGGAGCTGGGATCCATTCTCAGAGGCGGAGGGAGATTGGCAGGTTTCGTGCAGGAGATGCCATTGAGAGTGACACGTCCACACGACACAACCGTAACACATTGGCTTTGATACTAATATCAGTCTTTTTAGTGGGAGGTTGATGAAATTTGCATTTAGATTGAAATGACTGGGGGATGGCCAGGGGGCCACAGAGGGCCGAGGAGAGGAAGGGAGAGGCAAAAGGACCGGAGTGGTGCTGAGGCTGCGTGTGTGTGTGTGTTTGCTTCACTCACAGGGATGCTACGTCTTTCCCTGTCCCTCTGCTCCACCCGCCTCACCCGTCCAACCACACACACACACCCCTCCCACCCTCCACCCCTGGGATCCATCCTGCTGAGTAATGAGCACATCTAACACGCCCGTCCTGCTGAGGATGGAATCGGGCCTCATATTGTTCTCCTGCGTGCCGTGTCAGGGAGAGAATTCCCACCTGAACGCGCCCCTCCCTCCCCGCCTCACACACGCCTGACATTTGTATGGTTCAGAGAGGAAGATGCTGAGGAGGAGGAGGAGGAGGAGGAGGAGGAGGAAGGTAACGCGCTCAATTTGTGTCTTAATCACATTAAAATGGCCCTGTGCAATTTTCTAAACGATTTAACGAGGGCTGGGCTGACTGAGACGGATCACGCACTGTGTCCTAATATTGAGCCCTGCTCACCTAATGGAAGAGGAAGCAAACACTTCTCCCACTTCTCCTCACGCAGTACAGCCTCTCTATGGTTTCACTAATGTTATCATAGCAGTCAATACCTTCACGGGGCGTTAAAGATATATATGTGAGCTGCTGTCATGATTGGATTGCATCGGTGTGAAACAGTGAAGTCAGCAGAAACACAGCCTGGAAACATCAGAGTTGATCGTTTCAATTCTTAACCCGAGGTTGTGAAAGTCTCACTGCACATGTATTCAGGTTCACTGCACACAAGGAGGAGCCAGAACTCATTCAGTTACATCGTGTTTGGGTGATTCAACTTTAAAAACAGCTTAATAACAGGAGTCTTCCTCCTCCTGCCTCTTCACAGTCACTTCCTCTGTCACAGTCCAACACTCTGACTGACTGCTGAATATTCCTAAACATCCAAACGCAAGTAAATGTTCATTAATGGTGGAGAATCCCCGGCTCTGATGCCGCACGTCTCACTTTCAGGGAGGCGAAGGGCTTTACCAGAGGAGAAGAGCACCACCTAGTGTTTACATGGCATAAAGGCAGCAGACTCAGCCTGTGTGTGTGTGTGTGTGTGTGTGTGTGTGTGTGGGTGTGTGTGTGTGTGTGTGTGTGTGTGTGTGTGTTACCACAGAGGTGTCGATTAAACTCTATGGTCAATTTTGAGATTTAAGTTAGTCGTGGTGTATTACATTAGATTGTTGATTGTTTGTAGTGATTTTAATATTTTCCTCAGCTTTTTCTGATCAAATAGCTGCTTTATTAGGATTCTCATTACATCTCAATCCACATAAGTGAAGATATATGTCTCAAAATGAGTTCTAACGAGACTTTCTGTTGGTCAAACAGTCAGAGTGAGGGTAGGATGTATAGACTGCATTGCTATAATGTAAATGCTGAACCTGAGCTGCTGTGCACTGCTGTGGTTCAGCAGGGACACATGGACGGATCAATACAGCGTTATTAAGAGGCTTCCCAATGAAACGGTGGTGATAGCGGCTCCAGCCAATCTCTAACCGCCGACCCTTACAGTGAGCCGACGTGTGGCGAGGAGGAGACATTTATAACACAGATCTGCATTAAGTGGAAGATGGGATTGCATTAAAATGCTGATAGGAACTTACAATGGCACATTCCCTCTGAGGCTTTATAATCGGCTGCGTAAAACAATTTCATCCTTCCTGTCAATATGAACCTGCTGATGTTAATAAAAAAGCACCCGTGATGACATGTTGATATTACCATTCAGCCTCAGAACTAATAACTTTAATTTACCTGGTGGGAGGGAGAGCAGATGAGAAAGAGAGAGAGAGAGAGAGGGGGGAAGAGAGACAGAGAGAGAGAGAGAGAGAGAGCGAATGAGTGCATGGAGAGATGATGGGGGAGTGTGAAAGACATTTTAGTGATGAATAGGCCCCAGGGGGGAAATAGCTCTGAACTACCTGCGTACTTACATTACAAGTTAGGAATTAAAACAGATTTCACAATACACACACACACACGCACGCACACACACACACACACATTGCACAGCATTAACACATGCGGCGCATACACCAGAGGATTACAAATCCATTTATTTGAACATGGTATTACAGAATCCCACCTAACAACTTTAATATCCCTGCTGGTTCCTGTCAGGCCGACTGAGATGGAGAAAGAATAAAGTCGAAACAACTCGGTGCTGAATCAGTCTGCCGTCGTATATCATTGTCAGAGAATGGACGGGTCTAAGCAGAGTAGGACGCCACTCTGCGGACCGCCTCTGGCTCGCAATTCATTAAAGGCAAGGACGGTTCTCTAAAAAAAAAAACACCCAGAAAGGAAGTGGGGCAGGACTCAGTGTCATGGGGGGGAGTTAAGCCACGCTTAAAAGCTTAGCTGTCCCACGTTACACCTTCATAATGGGCTGGTATTTGTGTAAAGTCATAGGCTAATGGTCACATCACCATATGAATGCGGCGCTCTGTTCATTTAGCTCCAGAACATGTTTTATCATCACTCCAATATGAGGATCATTGCATGGGTTAATGGGGGAGTGAGGCTCAGTTAAGCTTTTGCCACAGTACCACTAGGAGCCAGCAGAGGCCACTCTAGCCCTCAACCCGGGATACAGTGGCCTCGGATAAGAGTTTTGAACCTGGAGCGGATGATGGGGATCAACAGAGGGGAGAGGCCTGCAGTGGACTGGCCGGAGCCGCACTGCATCAAACGCAAGGTGAGTAAAGTTCTAATAATAAGCCAGAGCGAATCCGATTGGGCGTCGTGACACGGCCCATTCCACAATTTATGAGCCCTCGGGCTGCAGGCAACTGTGCGTCTTATAACTCATTCTGTGTAACTCATTTTTAAACATCAGCAAGTGTCGAACTCTCAGGACATAAATTTGTCCCAAACGCTGTGGGAGGCGAGCGAGAGAAGTGTGTGTGTGTGTGTGTGTGTGTGTGTGTGTGTGTGTGTGTGTGTGTGTGTGTCTGTGTGTGAGAGAGAGAGAGAGGAGAAGAAAAGCCCCTATTTGGACTAAGCCATAAAACACGACATCACACTTCAGTCCAATGCTACAATGAATGGCTGTACAGTGCATGCTGGGTCAAGCAGCGAGGGGGTGTGTGTGAGTGTGTGTGGGGGGAGGGGGGTTCTGAGTCAGATCTGTAGCAGTTTGGGGGCCTCAAACAGATTTTGACATTTAAGGCTTCACATTAATGTCCACATAGTTTGAAGTATGGGCCCAGGTTTGTGTATTGAGAAATGGATCTTGTGTAAATTAAAACACTTTTTTTAAGAATATCAAAATCTGTAGGGCACCCAGGACAACTCTGGGGCCAGAAGCAGCCTCTTAAAGGTCTTAATACGCGAGGGCGGCTCAGATTTGTCTTGTGTCTTTCTGTAAAGCTCAACGTCTGCCTACAGCTTTTCACAAACGCAAACACTTCACGGCTCCTCTGTGCTCTTTGTTTCCTGCCACTTTGTAGTGTGTGTAGTGTGTGTGTCAGAGAGGCGGAAAAACTTCCCTCTTAAGTCAGAATATCCAGCCTCTATAAGAAACCTCCTATAGTCTCTCACCTCTGATACTGAAGCTGTTTCATCACTACAACTTCCTTACAAGACACAAAAGGCTCCGTGAGTTAAAACAAACCCCTGCATTAAAGCTCAGTCAATCATTTATTAATGAATCATAGATCAGTGATAAATCCTTATGAGAATCATGTTGGTTGTCTTTCAATATCCTCCTCCAGTGACCTGCGACCCTTTAATAATCACTCATCAACACTTACAATCACAGCCCTGAGGGAGAAGCACATTATTCTTCAATAGCCTCAGAGCAAAGGATCATGGGATATCTCCATAGCCGTCATATAAGAACCCACTTCACATTGCATTATGCATTTACACGCAGTCTGTATGCAGATGTGCTATACTGAGGGAAAACAAGATGTTCAGGCTTAAATCCTGATCAAATGTGAGTTATAATAATAATCATAAACATCCATCAGAATCCACCCACAACTCACACAAACCTCATTAATAAAGTTATCTGTCAATCTTTTTAATTGCGTATTATTTACCTATGACATATGTCTAAATAACAACATAATTAACGCAATTGTTGCCAATGTATCATCGGTGTGTTAGCGTGTCCAGACACCTGCGTCACTCAAACATCAAGCGTTCAGGTAAGCGTCTCATAATTACAGCGTGAGGAGACGAAGGACGGATGGATGGATCCCAACTTCACCAAGAAAATGCCAGCGCCAGGCTCTGTTTCACACATCCCCTGCATTCACCATGGCAACAAGTTTCTCCCTACCCTGCAATATGGGTGTGCACTATATTAGCTTACACAATCATCTACATCACCCACCAGTCGTGCATTCTGTACATTTCTACACCACAACTGTGTGTCCGTGTGTGTGTCCGTGTGTGTGTGTGTGTGTCGGGAGCTGGCGGAGCTGATTGAGAGTCACACTCCGCACAGGTGGTGAGATAAGCACCACTTCCACTTCCAATACCGGTTTTGCGAAATGAACAGTCATTCATGAGAAAACAATGACGAGTTAAAATAATAAAAAATGAACGGCAGGCGGAGGGAGGTCAACACGGCTGAGATGTGGGGAGGGGGAGGAGGAGGGAGAGAGAGAGGGAGAGAGGGAGGGAGAGAGAGAGAGAGAGAGAGAGAGAGAGAGAGAGAGAGAACAATTAGTATGAAATAAGAAGCATGGCAGGGAGGGCCAGACAGCCTGCTATTACTCCAATTAATCCCTTTTTCCGTTTTTTTCCTTCCCAGAAAGAACTTAGTGCACCGGAACAGCAGAGCCATTTCCCTGACAACAGCAAAGTGTGTGTGTGAGGGTCCTGAGTGGGCAGCCTCCCCGCCGGGGCCGCGCCTGAGAGAAAACGGCACACTGGCGTTTCAGCAGCAGGGCGGAGGGGAGGGGAGGGGAGGGGAGGGGAGCGAGGAGGCACATTAACGCTAATTCAACATGACTTGTTGATATATTTGCGTGGCTGTAATGACGTTAATGGCAGTGTTTTAACGCCTGCGTGCATGGAAATCAGAGGGTGAAGCGTGTGAACGTGTGTGTGAACGAGTGTATGGGTGTGTGCGTGCGTGTGTGTGTTTAGTGATTAACACGGCTAGATATTCATATGAACTTACACGGTGTTGAAAGATAAAAAGAGTCGTTCCCCTGATTCCTTATCTGGACTTGTCGGATCTGTCAGCGAGCGCACGCTGCAGCCTGAGATGACTCACTCACAGAGCAGGAGCCATTTTGTGAGAGCCAGATGAAGCTTTGATGAAGTCCAGTGTCAAAGGGGAAGACGATCGACCCAATTAATGTGCTGCTTTGGCCGCGGCTATAGGTGGAGGAAGTGTTCAGCACGTGTGGCGGCGAATGTGCGGAGAGGGAGGGAGGGAACGCAGGGTCGTCCATCATCTTTAAACGATTTTTATGACCGCCTGGTAAAAGGTAATGAATGATTTCAAAATGAAACAGGGGTGTAAAGGCAAATTCTGTGTCGTCCTATGTTCCCCCTGAGGGATCTACGGGGTCGCCTAGGGTAGGCGTGGAGGGTCACCTTGGTTTCTATAGGAACAGAGACTCAACCAGGGGGAACTGAGTGAGGTCGTGTCTGATATATATTCAGTCTAATTGGGTTGGTGAGGGGGTTGTGTGCTGTTGCCACGGGTGTCAGGTCTATGTGGCAATATGTCGGACACCGAAGTGGGGCCGCCTGGAACATCCCATGATGCATCAGACTCAGCACCCGCCATCAGCATCAGCACCCAAAAGTGGGCAATAAAGAGTGATGCAACATTGCGGGCCGGGCCAAAAAGACTGAAGCCGCTCCTGTGTGTGTGTGTGTGTGTGTGTGTGTGTGTGTGTGTGTGTGTGGTATTTCCTCAGTCACGTTTGAGTTTCCACGCCACTGACATAAGCAGAAAAGCAATTTACTTACAGATCCTAATAAAAACAACAACTGCAGCTTCATCATCAGCATCATCTGCAGCAAACTGTTTGCAGATGTGTCCAATTACGTTTCGTGTCCAAACGCTCACAATCAAAACATCATTTAGCCCACGAACATATCGCTGTGTAATCCCACAATTAATCAGCTTCAATTTGTGATCAGATCGCTGCCGCTGCCGCCGCCGCCGTATCTCTTCCTGTTGCGGTAATGGATGAGAGCGGCGAGGAGCAGCAGCTTGTCGTCCTCTGTGTGTGATGTACCGCGTCCTCGTCCTATTCATCCACAGCCCTTTTGACAGGTGTATTGTCTGAGAAATAAGAGGGGAGCAGCTCTGAACTCCCACTCTGTAGGTGCCTGCACAGCTGCAGATTATGGCTTTCATATTCTCCCAAACATCCAGAGTGAAACTTTTAATGGCGCCTGCTTTGGCCTCTTTAGTCACCGGCAGCCGAGCTCCAACATCAGCCGGCACAATTACTCACTCTATACCACTTACATTACATTCAGAGGGGAATACTGCACCTTTTTACTCTAATATTAGTATCTGAGGATTGCCATTACTTCAAATTAGACTCAGGGAATACTTGTGCCTCAATACGACCTCATAACTTACATACAGTTTATAACTTATAGCTCAGAATTGGAGGAACAAGAGAGGAAACTCTGACATCGCTGCATCTTCTAATAAAAGGAAACATTCTACTGCAAACACACACACATATATATATAATGCATATATATAAATATTGCATGATGCAGCTTGACACTGTCGCAAATCTTCCTCTTCGTCTTCCTACCCACTGGTGTTTAATTATATAACAGATTGTACGTAATAAAAACCTTATTCCTACACTCCCAACAATCATTTTCAGCTTTTATCAGAAATAATCGTGACGTTTCCGTGCGTACAGCCAGAGGGGGAAATGTCTGAAGTTCTGAGTCAGAGAGAGAGAGAGAGAGTCAGGGAGCCAGAGTGTGTGTGTGAGTATGTGTGTGTGTGTGAGAGAGAGAGAGAGAGAGAGAAACATAAGACTTGTACCTGAGGAGGGGGCAAGGTGATAATCAGGCCTTGAGAGGGCTTATAGATGTGCGTGTGTGTGCGTGTGCGTGCGTGTGTGTGCGTGTGTGTGCGTATGGGGAAAAAAGCCGCAGGAAAGAGACTTGCCTGCAGGTGCGACATGTAAAACTGTCTGGACGCTGCAGCCAAGGACAGGGCCTAATTACATCAGAACTGATTCTACCCACAAGCCCTTTCATTCCAGGTGTGTGTCGGCCTCCGCGACGGAGAGGCAGCTTGACGCACACAATTGCTTTTTGCCAAGTGAGGCGGCAAAAATCCCCGGGCTCTGCTGACATGTAATGACAAATGTGTGAACGCTCGCTGGGAAACCGGCTGTGATTTCTAAAACATTGTCTGAAATAATAGCGGCGGTGGGAGGGGAGAACGCCAGAGAGCGCAAATTACAGGAAAGGCAATGGGCTGTAAAGAGAACAGCCTTGTTGATGACAACATGATGTGCTCGCGTGACAGAGGCCCTCATTTGAGTTTTCCATCGCTCAACTTATTCCATAAAACACACCGTCAGCGCCGAGGGTAAATGGGCCGCTGAACGCTGCTACACCAACAAGTCATGACTGAGATCTGTCTTGTAAGCGCGGCTTGTAAATGTGTAGCGGCGGCGGCGGCGGGAGGTGGGGGGCGGGGGCGGGCTGCATCGATTACGCTCTGATCACTCTCTGAAGCGGCGCCGGATTTGGAATTGATGTGTAAAATATCCCAAGGTTAACTGCCGGGCCGCTTTCGCACGGCTTTGGTGAATCCTCGTCCAGCGTTTCTGCGCGTCGTGCCGGATGAATAAGAAATGAATCTCCAACAAGTTGAGGTTGCTCCCTGGCACTTCTCACAAACTAATGGGCCAGGAGTGAATTATTGATGAGTGTTGATCAAGATGGGGAGCTGAAAATAGGCTACCTATAAGCTCACACTCAAACAGAGCGGCGGGGCCTGAATATTTCATCAAAAGGAGTAAACAGGCATGTAATATGATGATAATATTCAACCGCTCTGCTTCTGATTGCTAATTTGAGGGATGAAATGAACTCGGGCTCTGTTATTGACCTGTATCCCATCAAAGCGTGAGCCCTTGTTCTGCTCTAAACGCCCAGTCAGCAGGCTTATCGCTCCTCTTCTCCCTCACCTCCTGCACACCCTGCCCCTCTCTCTCTCCCTCTCTCTCTCTCTCGCTGTCTGTTTGCAGCAGTGAGAGGAGAGTGATGCGAGTGACCTTGGCCCGGTTCCGCGGGCTCCAGAGGGCAGCGCCCGCGTCTTTCCCTGATCCGTTCCTCCCCACCGATCCTGATTAGCGGGCGGGCAACGGGGGCAACGGACGGGAACTAAATGTCGCAGTGCAGAAGGGCCATTGTGGAGCCGGAGCTGGCCTGAGTGAGCAAACCCCGGGGAAGAGGTAGGGGGCGTGTGTGTGTGTGTGTGTGTGTGTGTGATGAGGATGATGTAGGGATGGTTCAACTTTGGGTCAAGACAAAGAGGACAAACCGAACCCAGCAGGGTGCAGGAGATGAAACGACGTACAAGCCTGGGAGGAGGTCTCATTCGGGGCTGCTCAGTGTGTTACAACTCCTCACAAGCACGCACACACACGCACAGACACACACAGACACACACACACACACACACACACACACACACACGCACACGGACACACACACACGCGGTAGTACTTGTGTAAATGTACTACCACAATCGTAAAAAGAAGCATTAAATGGAGAAATCCTGCATTCAAAGTTGTTCCTGAGTAAATCTGTGTTAATAAAATGTATTCCGTGTTTTAGTATCCGGTATAAAAGTGCAACTTGTAAAGGTTTGATCCCTTTTGCTGCACAAATAAAAAAAAATAAGACTTTAATAAGACTTAAGCTCTCACAACTACAGAGTCTAAACTCATTAATGGAAATCCTGGCAGGAAATGGTAAAAAAAAAAAGAAAAAAAAAAAAAAAAGAAATCTCCAAAAATGTGAAACGGTGAAACGGCAAAACTCTGCGCCTTTATGGAGCTGTGATGGGATTAAATAAAAATGGAAAATACTACCTGCCTGAATCACTTATTTTGGGAACGCCTCGCTTCCCCGCTTCCCCGCTTCCCGCTCAGATGAAAAATGAAAGCTCTGAATTCTTTCCCTCTGCTGAAAAGCTCCAAAAAGAGGCGGAGCTTAGAGGTTTCCTACCTGCGGACCAGCAATATTTATCTTTACATCAAATACAAGTTCATCTCCTGCCGAAACTTAAAAGTCTTTAAGGCAACTAATGACTGCCATCACTGGATAAATGTAGTGGAAAATAAATCCCTCTGGAATGTTACGGAATATTAGCAGGAAGTGTTCCCAAATGAGGACGCTCTAGCCGAGTAGAGCATCCACATAATTGTACTCAAAGTGATATTAAGTTACTTTCTGCCTCTGATGTACGCAGAGATACGAGCGTTGCTTTTAGCCGTATTGTGAACACAAGCAGACGTCAACCGCCCCCCTTGACGTCCTTGACTCCTCGCTGATATTCACACCTCTCTGTAACTCTCTCTCTCGCCTCCTCTATCTCGCCATCTCTCGCTTTTTCTCCTCCTGTCCGGCTCGCCTCGCCTCCCTCCCTCCCTCCCCCCACCCACCCGCCCCCCCGTGGACTCGAGCCTCACATTATACACTTCTCGTACGCGAGGCCCGAGCAATCGACCTGAGCGATAATCCAGTCTTTCATATTGGCAGATTAATATTGACTCCGGGCCCTCGCCGCCGCCGCCGCCGCCGCTCTGCCCGTCCTCCAGGTGCTCGTGCACGCGCCGGTATGAGAAATGGAAGTTAATATACATTCTGCTACTGCCTCTCTAACCCAGAAGTGCAGCATGTGAAATCCAGATCCATGTTTCGACAGCGAGGAAGCAATCGCAGCTGCAAACACACACACACACACACACACACACACACACACACACACACACACACACATACACACACACACACACACACACACACACATACACACACACACACACACACACACACACACACACACACACACACACACACACACACAACTTTACACCGCTAGGCATATACTGTATAAGCCACAAATAAAAGCTACATTGCCCGGTTTGATCAATTTGTTTCTTGCCGGCTTTCGCTTCCCGCCAGGACACACACACACACACACACACACATGCACAGGCAGACGGTCAGTTTCATGGTGACGAATGAAGATTTGATGAGGGCTGATCAATGACGTTCATTAAACAGAAATCAGCCCCCAGAGGAGAAATGGAACGTGCACCTCCAACATGAGAAAAAATAACAAGCAAAGAAGAAACAAATGAAGAGTAAACGGAGTGTGTGGCTCGGTGACATTTGGAGCCACGGCTGCAGACTGATCGACCGGCTGATAATGATTAACCCTTTGTGATTGATATTACTAAAGCGGGCGTCAGAGGCGAACGACCTCCGACTGGACGCCATGTTTTTGCGTCAACCAAAAACCGATTTTTCCCTCAAAGTTACTTCTAAGACAACAACAACAACAACAAGTGGCGATAGTTCACTTCGCGCATCTCTGTAACCGCCGGTAACGCCGCCGACGTGATTAATTCTGGGCTAAATTGTCTTGGTGGAAACATGATGTCATCGTAAACCTAACTGATGGCCGTTTCTCCCGTTATACAGCCCGTGGGGGGGGAACGCCGACACATTTGAGGATGTAATCATTATTAATTCCCTGAGAGTGTAAAGCTGCGTGATTACTTCTGAGTTTTATACGGCGGGGACGAGCCAAGCGAGCCTCATTCACGTCACATCATTTCATGGAAACACCGGCAATTTGCATTAGAATGATTTCAGATTTGCCCGTGCAGGTCCACTCCAGCATTTCACTTCAACCAGCCTGGAGAACGTCGACCTACAGATGGGGAAAGTCACAAAGTTTCAGTTTGGGCCATCGGTCACATCTGACTTTCCAGAAACAAGTGAGATTTAGATGTTTGACTCAGACTAAGGA
>NW_027466876.1:1925000-1955000 GCF_046128005.1 Genypterus blacodes
ATAAAGGAGAGCATCAGATTCACCTTTATAGCATTCCCCCCCCCCCCGCACAAACAGGATGTGTGCCGTGTGTGTGTGTGGCTGCGGCCCCGTGGGGAGGTCGCTGTGATACGGGGGCTTAAATCCCTCCCTAAGGTGCCGGGGGCGCCGCTCGCAAAGCAGTCAGAAATCAATATCCCACATCCCATCTGTCGGGATGTGATTAAATTCTCCCAGTCCTTTAAACACCAACCAAACACAAACACACACACATATCACAGATGACACCCACATGCTCTCAGAGACCTACACACACACGTACAGGTGAGAGAAAGGAAGCAGGAGACGCAGGTGAAGGCCTGAGTAAAGGTGAGGTGACCTTTGAACCTGGAGACAGAAACTCCCAAGCACTTTCTCTCTCTCTCTCTCTCCTTAAACGCAGCAGACGACCACGACCGCAACCTGAGGACATTTAAGGAAACGTTTACGCTCCGTGTGCACAAAGAGAAACGGCGGCTGACCTCAACGGATGAACGCCTGCTGCTCTTTTGGACACAATGGGCGGCTGCAGCTGTGATACCTAAGGACACGGAGGAAAGAAATTCATCAAAAAGCAATCACGGGCGCTTGGTGGTGACTGATCTAGCGTGGCATCCATTCATTATGTAAATCTCACAACCTAGCTTTCTTTATCATCAAAGGCCCTCGTTCTGAAAAATTAGCCACTCTCTATCGGCGGAGGAACAACAGAACACTAAAACCGGACTGTTGCTATGGAAACTATATGGAAGAAACCATTTTAGACAGAGTGGGCGGCAGGGGTGTGTATGTGTATGTGAGTGTGTATGTATGTGTGTGTGTGTGTGTACCCCCAGGCGGAGCATATGAAGGCCGGTGTTAGCAATCAACAGGTTTAGTGGCTGCAGCAACGCCAAAATGGAATTGTAAATTAGATTTAGGATGGCGTGACATCGGACAAATGATTAGTCTGGCAATACGATGTTGCCCGCGACGACCAAGACCGAGTATTAGAGGGAAAGGTTCGGCGCTCGGTGGCTGGGCTACAGATGGACCTCATTATTGGGAGATTAGTCTGCAGCTGCACACGGGAAAAACACGACCTGACTCATTTATGTGCATCAAATCTACACCGCGTCACTTCAAGCGAATATGGAATTCCAATGGAGATGTGAAGAAGTAATACAGCAGGGAATAAATATTGCAGGAAGTAGAGAAAACCCCCTGAATGTCACATTTGCTTGAAGCTGACTGCAGCCAGCTTGATAAAAGATTCAGAGAGAGAAAAGAGAGAAAAGAGAGAGAGAGAGAGAGAGCGAGAGAGCGAGAGAGAGAGAGCGAGAGACTATCCTCAAGGGCACATCAAACTCTGAACGATCATTTACATTCATGAATCAATAATCCTTGTCGGATGAAAGCGGGAGATAAAGGGACGTCTCATCTTTATGGTCACTTCTTTGCTGAGTGACCTAATCTTCATTACTTGGGGGGAGGAAACACGGCGAGGAGGCAGGAAACGCTCCGTTTGGCCCCCGAGTGTCCGTCAGCTACAGTATGTCGTTTCCTTTCCACGAATTTATATTGTCTTTTTGTTCGCCCTCTCACCCTTAACTGAACCAGAATCTGACAGCCGTTCAGTTTCACTTTGTGCAGTTCCTTTGGTTTGAGGAAGATTAGAGGGATATTTGCTTGTTTTGAAAGGGGGAAAGACTTGGGACACTTTGGGAAATCTCACATCCAGACAAGCTGAGACCAGATGACCCTGGGAGCCAGACAGGTGTGGCTCAAATCGGAATATGTGGAATTTTACCAACGGGGCTTTCCACTTTAGAGGTCTCACTTAAGTCACCAACTAATCAGGTCTTAATTGTGTATCTGGTGGCAAAAGACATGTACATATTAGTTAGGCCGGCTATTTCTGTGTCCAATCCCTGTGTGTGTGAGTGTGTGTGTGTTTATCTATCCCAAACAGAGAGAGGCCCACTGCTTCTAACCTACGCTGTCTGTCAGTCCATCATTGTCTCATAAATCCCTGTGAAAACTATTACTACAATAATTTACACATTCCATCTGAATACTATTTTTGATTCATACGCCATAAAACTGAATCATCGGCCTGTTTGGGTGAAATCCAGCAGCCCCCTGGGAGCCTGGTTGGGTTGGCAGAGGGTGAAGATGAGGCGCAGGCATATTTGGGTGAAAAATAGGCGAGAGCGTTGACAGTGACGAGGGAGCGAGTACATGTTTGTTTGTGTTTGTGCGGATGCGGCGTACACGTGAGCAACAGATTAGGGCGTCGTTCTCCGTCGCACCTGCTCGGGCGGCATAGCGGGCGTCATCACAAGCCAGCCAGCGCCTGAGCGCCTGTCACATAGGATGGGAGGGAGGCAGCAGAGTGGAAATACCTGCGTGCGTGCGTGCGTGTGTGCGTGTGCGAGAAAGTAGCTGATAAGCGTGGGAGTTAACGTCTCGCTCTCATCCTGCTGCTGCAGCTGGAGCGCCTTCCTCTCTCCGCCGCCTCCACACGGCAGATTGGTATGCAGTTAGTTCACCTCAACCTCCGTGTCCAGCAGAGGGGAGACAGGCCTAATGGAGGAAGAGGGGGGGGGGGGGGCTTCGTTTGCATTTAGGCCCAACCTGATTAAAGAGAGTTCCTCTGCGTTTGTTCGTCTCAGGGGGCGACGATGCCATTTTAACTCACGCCAAATAGATTCTTAACGAAAGTAACGCATGAAAACGCGGGTGAGGGGCTCCTGCTTCTTAGTGGAGAGCTTAGAAGTAGCGCAGCGAATCAGGAGTGAGAATGTGAGAACCAAACTATAGGATTTGCTTCAGGTTTTCCCCCCCGCTGTGGTTTCGGGCTCCAGCCAAGTCTGCAGTGTTTTGACAATCTCGTGCAGGATATTACGGCTTTGGATCCAAGCCGGAAGCGTCTGCTTGGATGTCTGCTTGAGCCAGAATACAAAGCAAATGTTTCTGCTGGATCTGTTGTGGAAAGCCTCCAGCTTTTTCATATCAGCCTCCACAACACTGTCCAATATCCAGATCAATACAGAGGCGGCACACAATAGAAACAAGCGAGTAAGCGCCTCAAAATACAAGTGTTAGAGTAATAAAGGGGGTGCTTGAATAACGCTGTGAAAGCTGAGTACAACATATGACATCAATTGGAAGTGCAGTCTGACTGGTGCCCATATTTTGACGTGCCTATGTTATGTTTACAGAGATTCCTCTTCTCAGTTACATCCTCTGTCTATATGCATTACACATTCTCTAACATTTCTATTCTAAGCCCTGTCAAACTGAAAGTGAAGGTAACCGCCGCCTGCTACATGGAGACGGATATAAAGATGTGGACATGACAGGTGTGTGTTTCTCCGAGAGATTATTTCCTTCTGGAGATTTCCATCTGTTCCGGGTGGTTTCAGGTGAATGACAGGAAACAGAGCGTGAGACGATGCGGCGCGTACACCGACGCCGCAACTCTGCGCGGACAAAGGAAAAGCATCTGAAGCCAAATGAAGGCTTCGATTGTGCTTTGATCAGTTATCTCGCTGCGTGAAACGGTTTTGTTCGCGGCTGTCTGCCAGCACAATGCTTCCTGGGAAAAACAGGGAACAACACTGTGTGTGAGGACAAACACAGATTATGTCAGTGGGGTTTATTCTATTAGACTGTAATCACAGATACGCTCTCAAAGGGCTTCACAAGAGATTAGGAAACAATTGAAAATGACACTGTAAACCTGAATCGGAGAAGAGAAACTTGTGGGATTTGGTACAAACACGGTATTACTGAGAACTCTGAGGCCGGACTTGACGGGGAAAATAGGGCAGATCGCATTGTCCTGCTCACCTTAAATTACAGAAGTAGGAGTGTGATTTGTTTTGTACTCGGCTGCGCCCTAACCTGGCAGGTGTTTTAATCCGTATCACAGCTGACGGGAAAGGTTTTCTCACGGATACAATAGAAGACGCCTGGTACATTTTAGGCCAGAGGCTGCGGGGCCACCAGCTGTGACCCAACAACTCTTATTAAAGAATCCTTGTTCAATCTAGGAATAATCACTTGTGTGCTATTCGGTTAAGAGCATACATCCCTGCAAATAGTCTTATTAAGGCGGTATTAATATCAGTGCATTTCCCTGCTTCTTTGAAAGAGATGAACTCCAGTCCAGTCTCACTCCTTCATCTCAGCAGGGTAATGCTAACACACTGAGGCGTTATGATGGAGCGCTTTTCATTTGCTGCGTTACTTTTGTAAAATTGTCCAACTTTGCGAAATGATCAAGGAGCTCCTCTGGCTGACTTGTTTCCACTTGGTGTACAGGCTGTGTTGCGGCAGATCTTCATTTATCATCATCACCGTGAACCCCGGGGACCCCCCGGGCTCCACTCTGCTCTGTGTGCATCTTCCTCTAACCGCTCTCAACTGGTAAAACCCTCGCCGCCTCCCTCAGACTCTCTAAGCGCTCGTGACAAAAGCTCTGACAGCCCACCAGCAGTCCATTTCTTACTTCACCTTTTGGCGTGACACCATCTTCCCCAAGAGCTTAATTGCTCTGAGACAAGTGAACTTTTCATCAGCCTCCTCCTCCGCGTCTGACAGATCCCACTCATCAACCGTCGTCAGCCATCATTAACGCACAGAGAGAGGAGCCACCGGAGGCGTTTGTGCTTCACACAGGCCAGAAACCAAAGCTTTTACCTTTGCACTGTCAACAGTCAACACACTGTCACAAAATGTTCCTATTGTCTCTAAATTTGATAGAGTTGACACTCTGATAAAGGTGCTTAAACGCTGCTACCATCTAAAAATGTCTTTCTAATCTGTTGTCCTTTGGGTTCAAGTTCAGTAAATGATATTAAATTGTTGTTGTGACTGAGCTTCTATCTTTTATCATGTGTGAGGAAGAGAACATGACCAGTACCTCTTCTGCTGCAGAAACCTTTGCAGGAACTTCATTTAGCACCAAGAAACCAGGATGCATGCTGGTACCAGAGTCGATGATTCAAGAACTGAACCCCGGTCTAGACAGGTGGAGAAAAAAACAATTTTCAGTTACTCCAATTTCATTTAGACTGTTTCTCTACACAGCAAAACAACAGGCCAGATTTCCAGACTTGGGAAAATGAGACTGTGGACTGATGAGGATGTGCAAGCTTGTTCATCAGTTACACAGACGAGGAGATGGCGAGAAACTCTGAGGGGCAAAAGTAAAACATGAAATACAACGTCTAAAAGTCAGAGATCTCAAAGTGGCCCTGATATGCTTATTTACATAAACTTCAAGGCCCTGCGAGAAGCTCACTGAAGGTTAAGGTTGGGTAGCTATTGTGCGCTATTCTCCTGGGACAAAGTCTCGAACTCTCGTCTTACGGACCCACACAGATTCCATAACGTCTCCGACTGTGTGGTGTTACATCTAAAATATGCTTTCTGGCGCCAGATGAGAGTGCGAAGGGAAGTGCAAGGTGCAGGAAAAAGGGAGGCGTTATATGCTGATGTGAAGAACAAGTTGAAAGAGAGTCTGCTAATTAAGTGGCGGTGCATCATGCTACTGCCAAGGTTGATGTTCTCTCACTGTTTGTGTCTGCTTAGGGTCAAATGCATGTGTAAAGGGTTTTCCCATGTGTGTGTTTCACATGAGGGACAAAATCTCGGACAAAGGCTGAATGTCTGATTTCCAAGAGTGGCATGCAGTGTAGGAATATGACGAGCCACGTCTGTTTTAATTGTTCATAAAAAGTAACAATGCATTACAGCATTTCGTGCACCTCTGAGTTCAAGGTAGATTAGTCAAATTCTGCCTACAATGGCTACCAGAGTGGCTGTCAAGCTGCATTAACCCATGCAAATATAATCAAAAAGTGTGCAAAATCAGTAACACTCCAAAAGAGCAGCAAAGACTACACCAGGTACAGAAAGTACAATCATCTAATTATTATAACAACGTCTTTGCTTTGTTCAAACGGTTCAAAGGCTCAATAGAATGGAAATTGTTTCTGGGAACTAGTGAAGAATTAGTGTAAAGAAAACACGTTTCTCAGCCAATTGCACTCACACAGTCCCATGAATGAATGAATTTGTCAGCTTTGTCTCGTTTTCTGCCGCTAATTGACCTCACAGAAGTTCAGACTTTTTGCAGCCATCTCAGGGGCGTCTTGCTAGAAAGCACGACATTAAAGCAGTCGACATGTTGGCCGTCATATCAGCTCCTGCAATTAGGGGTGATAATTATTCTTGGTCTGTGTTCTATAATGACGAGCACTTGGGTCAGCACCAACGGCCGACCTGATCAGCTGTACGTGCTGTGCAATCAGGGTAGCTAGCTAGAAATAGAAATGGCCTCGACTTCAACTTTTAAGATGACTGATGAGTCATCCAAGTGTGAATTGATCCAAACGCCCTCTCTCTGAAGGTCTAAAACATTGTGTTACACACTCACGCACACGCCCACACCTCGGGCCTTGCCCCCAGAGGACAGGCTCGTCTGTCCCCGGGCCTCTAGTCCGGCAGACAGCCCCGCTCTCACCGTCTCTGTGAAGTCAGCACTTCTGTGTCAGATCAAATAATTCCCGATTCCCGTTTGTCAGCAGAATACACATGTGCCCCCACACTCAGCAGATCCCAGCAGGAGGAGGTGTGTGTGTGTGTGTGTGTGTGAGGGATGGAGGAGGCGGTGGCATTTTGAATTGATGGAGCTACAGACAAATACAAAACCTTTTAGCTTTTATGTATCACCACAATACCAAAATAGTTTTGTGTTGCCTCAGTCACACATCATAAAGAAACTCTAATCAAACAAACTCATAGATTATGAAAATGAGGCAAGGCTAAGCTAAACTAAGTTCAGCTAAACGAGGACTATTTAGGCTGTACATGGATGTTTAGACAAATCTCTCAATGTCTCAATTTGTGGCCCTGCTGTACATGCATTGACGATGTTTGACGTAGACATTAATCCCTAGGTTGCGTATGTACTGTAACAGAAGTTTTAGCTAGCCAAAGTGGCAGTAAACAAAGTGGCTAAGCTCGTCAGACAAGAGCGAACTGAGGAGAATGACATAACACATATAGACGAAGGAAGGAACCTTTCGTCATGAACAAAATCTGTAAACGGGATTATAAACGGACAGCTTTCTGAAGGCAGCTGATGTACACGTAGCGGTTCTGAACATTGAACTACCCATTAAAAAACCTCACCAGTGCAATAAATCACCATTTCGACTTTTGGCTTTCACGGTTTTAACTCTGCTTATCCCATAGTTTTAGAATTTTGGTGACACCGATCACGATGGGAGAACTGATTGGGTCTGAGAGACGAGACGTGTCAAAAGACATCTGACAGATATCGAGCCGGCTAACTATCCCGATCTGTCAAAGATTCCACACCCTTGCAGAGAGCGATATTTAATGTGACCAGCGATGGCAGCTGCGAAGAGCACCAGCTAATGAGTGCATAAGTCAGAGACGAAGCGAGGGGGAGCAGTTGTAACACCTTCAGCAAAATATCAGCAGGCATGGCCTCTTATTATTTTCTTTGACTCTGTGTTTTGATGCAAGATGTCACAGTGTTCCTTGTGGGCAGTCCTGTCCCCTCTCCTGTGTGTTCTCGTCTCATTCCTCGTGTCACTTGACCCTCCACGTAACTGCTCGGTCCCGTAGTTTGCAAACCAAAACAGTGCGGCGATCTGACAAATGTTAAAAGCAAAGATCTGTAAATACAAACGTGTCTCTGACCTCTAAAGGCCAGAGGCTTAGGTTTGGCCTAAGATAACATAGACAAGCTGATGTTGGCGAGAGTTGCTGTCTTCTTTTCAGCCCACAGCGAAAACTCCGCCAAGCTGATTGGTACATTTTCAACGTGTTGCCGTGTTAAACCTTATTAGCGTAAAATAAAGTGTTTGCACAACCTGGATTACTGCGGTTTCTAGGACTTATTTGATGATCTGGTTAATGTCCAGAGATGTCTAGTGTCCTACAGGGAACGTCTTAATAGCGGCTAAATATAAAAGAAGCACATTCCTGAATTTATTTTGATTTTTAACGACCTCAATCCAGACCAATGTTCATGCACAAGGGACAAAGCTTATCTAGTTATTCTCTTTATCAAAAATTCTATATCAACAGTGGGCCTGTACTGTACAAACCACATTAAATTAAAGGTCGATTCAGGTGCAGGGGTGTTGATTACCTCACTGTGTTGGATTACTGTGGTTTCCGCCTTATTTCGCCTTAGATGAGATAATTATGGCGTTTACATGACAGTAGTGATGTTTAGAGAATTACCTTAATCTGGTTATAATTGAGTCATTAGTGCATTATCAGTCTGACTCGGCGAGTGTGGGCTGCTGAGATAAGTCCTCCCACTGGCTTTGTGTTGCAGTGCCGTTTCCTCTCCTCGCTCGTCTCTATGGCCATTATCGATAACAAACTATGTTAAACGGTCAGCGTAGATAACAATTCTGAGCTAATCATGGAGAACCTTGACAGAAAGGGCAGCGCACACACACACACTGCTGATTTTGGCTGTCATTCTACTGTTAATGGAACATCGATCCTTGAAACTCTTAATGCTTTCGATTTAAGGGAGAAGATTCATGGAAGAGTTTTCTTTGAGACCCCTAGTGCCCATTAGAAGAACAGCAGCTTAAAGGCCAAAGACTATGGGATGTAGTTGGGATGAGTTCTGTGAAGTGTGTGTGTGTGTGTGTGTGTGTTTGAGTTGATAGATTGTAGATGTGGATAGACTAATAGATAGCGCAAATATTACAGTATAATGTTATAAACGTGAAGAACCCAGGTAGTTATTACAGCACCACAGTCAGGCTAAACAGGGAAAACAATCAATAACAAAGGTTGTGACCCAAACTCCTATCAACCTGCCAAATTTGATCCAAATCGGATTACAACTGTCCAAGTTGTCACCGTGACAGAAAGACAGATGGACAGTCGGACGCATGCCAGATATGGCAATATACCCGCCTGGTTGGCACGGGTGTAAATATGGAGCCACACTGGACAGATCACACCAGGTCCCAGCTGCCGTGACACTGCCAAGATACACCCACGCTTCTCTCGGGCAGATTCTAGAAGGATCATGAGTGTGTGCTCCATCATCACCACCTTTCCGACTCCCACGTTAGGGCGCATCCGCAAGGTGCCATCCTGAAAAAGTTGTCTCGCTGTTTCGAGTTACAAACCCGCACCGTATGATAAATCTTTCATACTCAGCATTTACTAAATTGCTGATGATGTGTAGGAGTTTGTGGTGTGTGCAGCCCTGATTATCATGAGGAGGACTTGCCAGAGTGTGTCTCATTTAATGGCTTCACGAGTTTATGGATTAATGAAGTTAATGGTTTGTTTGCTTACTTGACAGCCTGTGATCAGGGATATATATTATAATTCACCTCAACAGATGAAAACCTGTCATACACTGAACAAGCAGGACTCAAAACGACAATGTGTGTGTCAGTTTGGTTATTTAGCGGCTTTCAAATAGAGTTAGTGCAGGCTTTAATGTTGTAGCTTGAATTATGATTGAGGGAATTGTCTTTTATTTCTTATTTGGTGTTGGGGAGCAATGCATTGAAACATACTGGAACACAATTCTGTATTGCTTTTGTTCATAATTATTCATGTTCTTGTATTCATTTAATGTAGATTATTATTCTCTCCACAACAAATGGAAGTTAGGATTTATTAATATTATTTGTGCTATATGTAAATAAAACTGTTAACAACTAACAGCAAAAACTAATATACATCAAGATCCATATCATATTTCAGACGTAATATATTGAAGTTACATGTGATAATATTGGTTTTCTCTAAAGCTATAAAGTATTATAGATCATCGCAATGAATGAAGACATCAGCTGTGCAATCCATGAAGAGCAGCTCTGCACATCATGCTGCCATATGGAAACAATCACTCTTCAGCTGTAAGAGACAAAGTGAAGCGATGTAACGATGCTTTGATGTCGGAGCATTGATCTTATCTCGCTGCAGATTGCGCTTGTAATTGTTTTAAATGTACGTCTGATCAGCATTGACGCAGAAAATGCTGAAAACAACAGAAAATGAAAGTCAAAATGTGAATGTGAGGGTTTCCCGTGGAAATGGAAATGCTGCCAGCGACAAAATGTCAGCGAGACAAAGCGAAGACGAGCTAAATCCATTTAAGATTTAGAGAGAAAAGTGGTCGGCCGACTCTGTTAGTAAAGTTAAAAATCAAAAGTTGCTCCAGCGGTCATATTGGTTTGACATTTTAAGGCTGCTTCATAACTAACTGAGATACGCTGCCAAAAACTCTCCTTTTTTGGGGAAACAGTGACATTATTAGATGGGTTTCTTCCAAAGTGAGAAAATGGAGAGGGTGGCTGCAGGGCACAGCAAGAAATCCTCAAGCTCAATGACCAAATAAGTGTGTGTTAAGGGGACAATCCCTGGATTTAGTGCTTCTCTGGCTGGTGCTGTCTGCAGGTCTCTGAACAAAAAGTCTGCCTGATGTTAACACACTTAACCTGTACTAACCCCGCTTCATGAGCAAGAATGATGTTAAAGTGTATATTATGTAAAATCAGAATGTGGATTTGAATCATCATTCAATCATTTCCTTTATCTAATCCTCTGTAAGCCCATTGAGGGAAACTCCATTTGGTCTCATCATCACCAACTCCAGGACAATCAAGTGGATTTGCAAGGAAGCAAAAGACAGTTGCGCATCTCTCAACAGCGCGGACCAGAGCTTTAAGACAGATGCTACAAGCACTGAATGATGACGTGATTCTATTTATCGAGACGGTAAAAGACAGAGGCCCAAGGACAGAGCTTTGGAGGACACCCTCTCTAATATTCACAAAGCTCAGTGGAAGACACTTTGCATACAGGCAGAGTGCTCTACAGTATCAAATACCTGAGAGACATCAACGAAAAGTGCAGCAAGAAGTCTTTATCTAATTCGGAAATGATACAATTTATCATGACAGACGCCGCTGAAATCCTACTGCAGTTCTCCACTAACCTTGCATGCTAGAATGTAGATAAAGACGATTTGAACTGAGCGTTTATGACTCAAAACAGGTAAACCTAGATATTGGCTGATGATTATTTGTGTTATTTTTGCAGCCGCCCTAATGTAAAAGTCATACACACGATTGGAACTACAACAGATGTTACACTAAGGTTAAATAAAGTGTTTTCTCCAGACACCTTAAGAAAATAGGTCTCCAATTTGTCATAACCTGACGATTTCATTGTGTCAATATTACACAAGGCCTTTAGAACCTCCCTGCAGTTGAACGCAAACAAGATAAAAACAATTACAAACAAATATGGATTGAAATGAATGATAGGACAATATAGCAGTGGCAGAAAACACTTCCTCTTATCCAAGTGGTCCCATGTGCTGTAAACTAGCATTAACCCAGTGAGGTGAGATCTCAGGTCACATGGGAGGCATGTGAGTCACGTGAGAGTCCCCGGGGGTTGGTTAGAATCACACCAACAGAGGTGCAAACTGCAACCGAAGACGTTTGGGCCGAGGTGTTGAGACATCATTGCGTGTAGTGGTGATAAGTGGTGACAAGCTGGAAACCCCACCGGTGCTCTGACACCAATGATCACCTACTTACAATCCCACTCTCAGGTCCTGGGATTGATCCCTGATGTGTTCTACCTGCGCCTGTGCTCTGGTTTCCAAAGATTACAGGAGAGAACATCACATAAACCTTAAGTGGTGCAGTTTGAGACATTAAACAGACTTCTTCAAGGCTCCGGGAGGTCAAACTAAGCTATCAAGCCGACTGTGTGCGGACAAACAGCACAGCTCGGTCCTTTTCTTGGAGGCAAACCTGAAAGGTTGGGATCTTGCTTAGAAATTCATGAACCTATCAGGCCTGTTGGTGGACACGTTTCACTCTGGGGTTTGGAACATCAGGTGCTGTAATGTTTGTCAGCCTGTGTTTCTGTCTGCTCCCTTTAGTCTCTCTCTCTTGCCTATCACATGCGTCATATCAGGCACTAACCTTTGTTCCCAGCACCACGCCTATTCCTCCATTTTCACAGTCTTTGAGCGCGTTGTTCCTCATTCTTTGTCGGTGGATTTCACTGGCTGCCGAACTTTTCCTGACCCTGTTCTGCTGTTGGCCACATTTCAGAGTTCTGCTCTAATAAGGGCAGATCCTTATCTTCGTTTTGTGTTTGGCCTGCGTTTGAGTCCACGCCCTGATAATCCTTTATTCTGTGACACACATACACACACGTACACACACACTTATCATAGCATCATTAGACGTTTGATTCAAATATCACACATTTGAATTAGTGCATGTGTCCAGTGAGCTTTCATGTAGAAATGAAAGAATACATAGATTTTTCAGATATAGTGTAAACATCATAATGTGACTAAAATCCCCACAAATCAAACAATGCTTTCGCTGACTAACAGTATGGAGGTTTATGCGACTGTAAATCGATTTATTCGAGCATGTAAACGTTTCATTTGGCGTGTGCCACCTCTGCATGCATCAATGGGACGCCTCGCCTCACAACCTCCCACTGCTGTTCACTCTTGCTCATACTTTTGGCTTAATCGCAGTGCCGAGTGCACGTGAACGTAGTCGGTGATTTCATGTCACTCGCCAATCTGTGCTCCAGGCACAACAAATCTCTGCGCCACACCTGAATGACGCCAAATGAATTCCATTATTTTGTCATTTACCCCGTTATGAATCATGTGCGTCTAATGGCTGCTGGAGAACA
This sequence comes from Genypterus blacodes, assembly GCF_046128005.1. NCBI lineage: Eukaryota > Metazoa > Chordata > Actinopteri > Ophidiiformes > Ophidiidae > Genypterus > Genypterus blacodes. The sequence goes on from NW_027466876.1 coordinate 1,937,769, forward strand.
GGAAACAGCCGCTTCTCTGCCACATCTGAACCCGCTCTCTCACCTTTGCCACTGTGTCTGCACGTCCCCTGGGATTCCAGGAAACTCGTCTCATCTCTCTGTAAGAAGTGAGAGCAAGAAGGTTTTCATTTTATTTTTGCTGTGTATAAATTATTCAGAGTGCATCCCCCCCACATTTATCTGTGATGGAGGCTGGCTGTTCAGTCGGTGTTGAACCCTCTCCATCTAACTCTTGCTCCATCTGTCTTTCCCTCGCTCTCTCCTCTGTCTCACAGCTCCCGTTTGTTCTTTCCAAGGCACACACACACCCACACACACTAGATAAAATCTGTCTTTACCTCATCTCAGAGGGGCCTTGGCAGGCACTCACGGGAATATTGATCATGACACCCTTGTGCGGCAGGCCGTCTCTGCAGCTGCAGCACTCACAGCAGACGGAGCAGAACCTCCTTTTTGGGGTTGCTAGACTGGATTTTTTAGTTCCACGCTCTGAGCTGTGAACAAACATGGTGGTCCACAATGCGTGATAGGAATGCACGGATGACAGGCTCTCAGTTGGAGGAACTACCAGACTGTAAGGGCTCTCAGGGAATGCTGGGATTCACCAGAGAGCCTGCATGGTGTCACTGCATTATTAATCCAGAAGGAGGCTGAAGCTCACTTTCTGTCTCGCCCTCGTCCCTCAGGCGAGACAAACCCTTCTTGGCTTTCTCACACCAACTGGGGGAAATCCTCAGTGAGAACAAACTCGCCTCTGCCTTGCTGTGTCCAGCACAGCTGAAGTGCCTCTGAGCGACGGCGGAAGAAGCTCTCAAAATTCTTTACTTAGATAGATGTAGTAAAACCTCAAGGGGAATCTGTGGTATTACAAGCCATATACTTAGTAGAGTTAAGTCTAGTAATAAAAGGGTCAGGGTGTGGTTGTTTTTGCTTCATAGTTGCTGTGTTCAGAGTTGTACAACTAAACCGGAGTGAACCATTAAAGCTGAAAATTCTTTAAGTGAACACGAGGCGGATACAAGACTTTCAATGCAAGCATAGCAACAGCAGCCTACAAGCTAAGGAGTAAATGTCCTTAGTTACTTTCCAGCTTTGCCCTTGAGACAAGAATTCATCATCACATTGCTCATGTGAAGCTGCTCAGCGAGAGGATTGCGGTCGCACTGGCCAGTCCCCAGCGGAAATCTATATCGGAGCTGCAGTGTGAAGTGGAGCAGTGCTAAAAAAGAAACAAGTATGCAGAAGAACATGCGCGCTCAGCAAAACCATTCCCTTGATGAATAAAGGCGCCAGCGACCAGGTTCACTATCTGCCGCGTGCCGACACGAGCTGAAGACTCCTGCATTATTCCTCCACGGCTCATTATTCAAGTTTCCTCCATTTCTTACCACTTAAATATTTGGTCCCTTGCTATAGAAGAAGTTGTTGCTCCTATCATCTGAACCCATAACATACTCTCCCTTGACCCTTAACTTACCCTTAAAGTTCACTTAACCTTCCAAATGAGCCTGATGGTATTGCATTGAAGCTATACGACCAAATCAACAAACCCCTAGGGCAGATTTAATCTAAACCTTAACCTTAATCTTAACCTAATTGCTATTTCCTAAAACTTTCTTTTCTTTCTTAATTTATCATCAACCTATCCTCCCTTTTGTCTCTTTTCTCCTCTATTCTTTCTTAACTTCTCAACATGCTTTCCATTCTATTTGTAGGACAGGAACCCAGTGTAAAAAATAATTTCCTGTATTTCCTTAGGTTTTATTCTTGTACAAACCGAAGCCATGTGTCTTAATAATCCCTACATGAATGCTTATGTAAAGAGCTTTGAGTTCATGCTTCACACTCTTTGATACACAAATACTCATTAATGATCCTCAACCTTGCAGGCCTTTGTTTGTGTCCTTACAATAATGGTGTAAATAGCTTGTGTCGCAATCAACCACATGGTGAGTTACCTGCTTGGTCTGGGAGCTGATTTGCCTCACGGGTTTGCATCTAAACGCTATCGATGTTAAATAAATCTGCAAATATGTGAGATGATATGAATAGCTCCGTCTGTTTAAATGGGGTATAAACACAGTCAAACCTGTGTGCGTGTGTGTGTGTGTGTGTGTGTGTTGGGGTTAATTTACTGGCTGTGCACTGAAACTGAATCGGCTCTTAACAAAATATTATTTCTTTTCATTTCTCTTTGAGCGTTTCTGCATTATGAGAAAAACAAACTGGCTGAAACATTACTTGACCTCCACTCTTATGCCTGTCAAGAGTGAAATTGCAGCGTTGCACTCTGCCTACCGCGACTCAGATTACACCACGCTGAGAGTCAAACAGAGGGGGCCGCGTACGTCCCACAGTCATTCAAAGCTCTCAGAAGGAAAGCGAAAGCTCCCATCGATCGTTGAATCTCCGCCACCAAGGCCGTTTTTGAAATACGAGCCAATGCACAACCTGCAAAACTAATGGACAAGTGGTTAGGATCGCGGATTGGTGGGATGAAGGTCAGCCATTAAAATAACACAACACGTTTCCAGATCATCAAACATACTGGAATATCTGGGAGTATTAAAGAGTTTAGCATCCGTCTTAAAGGAGACAGCACACAGAGTTCTATAATGGGCAGAGAACACACTGATCCCTGCTCTGTCCTAGAAGGTACATGATGACTCGGTCTCTCTTCTTCCGTAATGGTGGGATCGTCTTCCGCAGGGGAGCACGGGAAGCTCCCACAGTCCAAACACATGCCAGTTAAATGAACATGGAACTGTGAATTGTCTGAAGGTGTAAATTAGTTTGTGTGTGTGTGTGTGTGTGTGTGTGTGTGTGTGTGTGTGTCATCGCTTAGTTAGCAATCAGTGGAACAGTGGGCTCCCAGCTTTCCCACGACCCTGAGCTGGATGTCTGGGGTGTGTGCGCCGCCCGGCAAGACACCAAAATGTAGAACACACAGAACCGACTGTGTGTTCAGTGGACAGAGACATGTCCGCTATCGTCCATGTCCCTGACCTTACCAGCCTACCAGCTCTGCTCTGATTGGCCCTTCTCGCTTCAGGCCTAACTTAGATGGGATTGGTCACTTTGCCTCATGTGACACCGTAGTGCTGCGCTTCATTCTTTCTAGTATTGGGAAGATTGTTTTCACTCTCTGGCATGACGGTGATAGTAGTAGTAGTAGTAGTAGTAGTAGTAGTAGTTGTTCCGTGATCCTCCATATTGGTTACAGACTTCTTGACTACACGCCTTCAACAAAAAACGATCCTGGCCCAACACTTGACCGCTGACCTTCTACTTCACGAGTGTGTTCGACCAGGTTCATTCAAATGTGTGTGACCGGTTGATGTAAACACATTTCAGAAGTAAGGGAAGCTTTTTGTGTGGTTCAGGACCTACAGTCTATTTGATGCATTTCTTTAGGCATCAACCAACATTATGACACTTTGAAAGGTCCAACAGATTTAACCTCCTCATATCTAACTGAGCAAACATAATACGAAGAAACTAAGCTTCTACATGAGGCCGTTTTTGAGATACAGGCCTTTAACCCCTCCACTGTAAATAAACCTCACAACAACATAAATCATTTTTCACCGACTTAGTTGAGGTGCTTAACTGATTTCCGAGCAAAACGGGAGGCAGTAGCTCAGTGGGTAGTGCTTCTGCTTGGGAACCGGAGGGTCGCCGGTTCGAGCCCCTGCCGAGGTGCCCCTGAGCAAGGCACCGAACCCTCAATTACTCCCCCCTCTGCGAAGGGTGGTAATGTAATGTGAGTCGCTTTGGATAAAAGCGTCTGCCAAATGATCGTAATGTAATGTAATATAAAACGCCAGAGCTTATAATGCTGAGGTCAGGAGATATGCATGGACACACACACGCAAACACACACACACACACACACACACACACAGAGAGAGAGAGAGAGAGAGAGAGAGAGCAGCCCTCCTTCTGTCTGAGGTGATAGTAACCAGGAGTGAAGTGAAGGTGAAGTGCCGGGTCAAGGACAAAGGCATAATGAGAGGGAGAGCCCCGGAGCTGCAGGCAGTAATCTAACAGCATGTCTAATGGAAGCGTCAGACTCCATGACTTCAACCATCTGCATTGGAAAAACCTGCCTTCAGAATTATAACGCCTCCTTCGCCAGGCCGAGCTTCAAAAGGCACAAGCTACACTCTCACATCTTACGAGAGAGAACGACGCTCCCGAGAGACTTTAAAGGGACGAGACGCCGAAGTGAAAAGTGTGTTTGAAGAGATAAACCTGCCTGTAGATGTGAGTTTTTTTTAAATGATCTTCCAAAAATCAATGAGTGACAGCTCAATCAGCAAAAGAAAATAAAACAAACTGATCTTGTGGGAAAGAAAGTGCTAAGTGAATAAAGGCTGAGACTTATGGAGACTTTAGCTGGGTTTCATAATGTGGCTTATGGTAATACCTTTCATCCCAGGCTCCTCCAACACCTGCTTCCTCTAATATTAACCGGATAATTGCAGGCTGGTGTCAGGTATGTGTGCCTGAATTAACACGTAATTAAACTGTGAATAATCAAACTGACACCGGATTCCCTTTTCGGAATTTAGGTCGGCGAGGAAGATTTTTTTGAGGCCTTATACAAAGCTGTGCGCTGAATTTATCGCAGCTGTAGGATTTTTTTAAGAACAAATCCCTCGCTGGTTAGCGGCCAGATGGTACAAGTGGACAGTTTTATTTTGAAAGGCAGTAAGCGCCGACACCGACGCTCCTCTGGTGTTAATGGAAGAGCGTTTTAATTATCATACCTCACACTTTGCAAAGGGGAATGTGCGTCTCTGCATTTTCCTTTGAGACACACACTCACACACACACACACACACACACAGATGTTGGTATACAATGTATACATAAGTGACATACGCCAGGTTATTGGAGCAGGAGTTAAAGTAAATAAAAAAGTGAAAAGTGCCTATAAAAACACCATTAATAGTAAAAGTCCTGCATTGATAATAAAGGCAGCTGTACCTTTAAGAAGGAAGAAAGGAAGGAGGAGAGGGATGACAGGAGAAGTAAAGAAACAAAGTAGAAATTAAAAAGGACAGGAATGGAAGAGATAAAAAAGACAAACTAACGAAACAATAAGAAAGAAGAGAAGGGACAATAAGAAAAGAAAATTAAGGAGTAAATTAGGTAGGAAAGGACACAGATAAGGACATAAGGAAGGACAAAGCAAGGGGAAAAGACGACAGTGGTTTTACGATCTTATCCCGTGGTGAATATAAAATCTAAATCTGCACTGTAACGTTTACTACAGACCATCAGAACAATGTAATAGGGTAAAAAGTACAATATATTCCTCCGACATGTAGTAAAGGAAAGTATAAAATCTCACACGAGGGAAATACTAAAGTGAAAGAAGAGGAGAGTCAGAGGCAGGGAGCTGAGCTGAGATCCTGCAGGTCACAGAAACCTGCCTGTTCAGCTGAGCACAGGGGTCAAAAGCACCCAAAGTTATCTTTTCAGCACATTCTTCAATAGCCGCATGCACTTTAAAAGCCATAATCTACCATCAAAGGGGGGGTCTTATTAACCCCTACATGCAATTAATTACACAAGAATGCTCAGCTTGTGCTTGGTCATCAGATTTAGAGGGTGAGATGAGAAAGAGAGGGAGGGAGAGAGAGAGAGAGAGACGGACGTGGAGAAGAAAGGCAGATGGACAAGAGAGTGTGTCCAGCCATGAGAGAACTTTGTGTCCTTTAGCTGCTCGGCGAGGCCATTCTGCTGTCACACGCTGACACCATAATTATAGATCAGAGAGAGGAGGAAGACGGCCGCTGCACACTTAAGGCTCAACGGTGGGGAAAGCGGCGAGCTGGGGGCAATTATTCAACCCCCCCTCCCCCACCGGCCTTACTCCCTGTCTGATTTTTAACAATCTCCCGTCTCTAGCCGCCACCCTATCGTCTCCGGATCTCGGAATGCGTTTTTTTTTCCCCCCGTACCTGAAAGATAAAGGACGATTCATCACAAAAGGCAGCCCCTAAATGTGACGGCATTAACATCTAATTGGCAGTCTGTTCGCACGCCCGACGGCTCAGGAGGAGTCGGCCAGAGTGAGGTGGAGGAGCTTTGATAACATATCGTCCATTTTTCTGTTGTGGAGTGATAACATCTGCAGAGCCCTTAATGGTGCGGCCGGTGTGATTAGTGTTCAGCGTTGGAACATGAATGGCTGACGTCCTGCAGCCATAGGCGATTATTATCCCCACCACATTCATCTCGCCGAGACCATTGATTTGCAATTAGTCCAGGGGCGGCGTTACACTCTCAGGTCTCCCCTCTTACAACTAGGTACAGTATCTTTTGTGCGGCACGCCCGGCCATTGTTGAGTCCCACTGTGTCGCCCCGGGCTCGCGAGTCAGCGTGGATGAAGTATTCAGCCGGCGCGGCCTTGTCGAGCTCCACCACGTCTCTCTCTCTCTGAATGGCTGTATGTAGAGGTATGCAGGTGGAATGGCGGTGTGCGTCCCCCTGCCACCCTCCTCCTCCCCGCCCTGTCGTGAGGTGTGGAGGCGGTTTTTTATCAAACCCTGACTGGGAAGACAGATGGCTTGGAATAGGGGAGCCTAATGTAAAAGTGTGTGGAGTGCGGGCGGAGGGGGAGATAAGCAGCAGCCGGGCCATTTCTCTCTGGCTGCGCTGGGGTACAGGGCCTTAAATCACCTGTTATCTCCTGCAGCCTCAGCCAGACGCTAATGGTCATCACAGTGGGCTGAACCTTGCAGGCAGGCGGGGGGGGGGGGGGGCAGCAGCAGCAGCGGGCTTCACATGGACGCTCAGAGGCGCAGTGATGGCGGCGGTTTCCAGCGGGAACATTACTCTTGGCAGCATACAGTAGAGCCACGCAGCCCCATTAGGACACTGGATGGAAGCAGGACTGCTGCGATATCACAATCCAGACAGCACTCCAGTATCAAAGACGCGGCTCTAAAGACTTCATGCTTAATTTGTCCGGCCATAAAAGTACCATAAAATATTTCAGAGATATTCTCGTATAATGATGATGAAGTTCGAAAAAGGAACTTGTGAACCCAGTATTCACAATTCAAGTTTAATTCCTACTTTAAGGCATTCTTCTTTTTTGATAAAGTAAATGTTCAGTCTTTTTATGGGTTTACTGTTCGTTCTTTACTACAAACAAAGATTACATTTGTGTATGGATATGCTGTTTACAAACTTGGAGCCAAGTGGAAAATGGAACCAGGTATATAGAACACACTCCCATCTTTAACAGAACACTAATACATTGTGTGTGTGTGTGTAAAAATATAGCCATCAGTGGGAGTATCATACCACTGGTGGCTATATTTGTTTTCATTAGTTGGATCACAGATTGTACTGTTGTCACAGATTGTGGCTCATTGGAACACCGTGTGAACACTGGCTGTGCTATTTACCCTCTTTATTGTATCTGGATACTGGAAACCGTTTGGTATCAATGGTTTCTGGGAGTGCAGTGGATTCTGGGAAATTTCTGGCAAGGTCAGGAAGGATCCATTTCTCGTCCAATCTCGATGGGCTACAGATTTGTGTTTACCCGTTCCTCACAATCTCCAAACTGGGACAGTCTAGTTGAGCAGCTATCCCCACACGACGCACAGCTTTCTGTCTCCCACGACAACAAAGACAACTTCAGCGGCTCTATTATCTCTGTGACATCACAGCTGCTGGCATGTGGAACTGATCTAGTCATCTTCAAAAGAGGATCACAATAATCAATAGCCTGTGCTCAACCTGAACATTTGGTAAACTGTATGTATTAAATGTTTGTTGAAACCTGCATGAGCACCGCTGCAACGTGAAGGTCCTGGGTTCAATGCCACATACTGGCCCTGCCCGTCCTCTCAATGAACGCTGTGTGTTCCATTTCACTCCATTTTCCCCCACGGTCAAAAACACGTCTCGGGTTGATGCTCCTGCCGTTGCCCTTGACCAAGGCACTAGATCTGGAGTTGACATCCAGGAGCTACAAAGGATGGATTCCCCCCCGTAAAGATCAATGAAGCCTAAACCTGCAGAGAAACTGAACAGCCGGTGTGGTAGCAGAATGTACAGTTTTGTAAAAAATAAAACAGCAGATTATCGAGCTGATTGAAGGTGAAGAGGACATGAACACCATTCCTGTCGTCTCTTTAAAAAGCTCTTCCTCCTCAGCTTTGATCTGGACCAGACTTCACCTCTTCCTCCCGCACTGACAGAGTCCTGATTGGCCGGGACTACAATAATCATTTCCATTTCCTCCTCGCTTTTCACCAGTCACTCCGAGTGAATTCAGCTGCCTTTTACCTGATTAGAATTCCAAAAAGGAAGCGGTGCACTCACTTATCTCTATATAATATGAATTCCATCAGAGTTACGTGGACCCTGCAAAATCCTTGTCCTTGTTCTTGGCGCATTAATGCAACACTGCGAGAGACAAAAGACTCCACTGGACTGGTTTAACCTGTTGACACGGCGCGTTCAAGTAAAATCGGGGCGAGAGACGCGGAGACGTGAAGAGCGTCTGGGTGAGGGAGACCTGCCGGGGGCCCTGGTGTACTCCACAATTAAAACACAAATAGAGAGAAAGTATCAGACTGTTCAAATGTTCTCTATCGGGAGCTGCGGCCAATTAACAGAATAATTAACTGAACTAACGTCTCTCTTAAATGACTGTTACAGGCCACTGTGACAGCAACGAGTGTGTTTTAATTAAAGTGCCCTCCAGTTAGTGTGTGCATTTATAAAACCCATGAGGTATTCTTTCCCAATGAATGAAAAAAAAAAAGGATGTACAATGAACCGCTCGACAGTCGGCGTGCGCTCTGTGAATTGGTTTCCGATTGTTGTCAGGCCGGGGAAAAGCAATAAAACCATTATATTCCGCTCGCACACCAAAAAAAGACACTCAATTTTCACAAACACTGCTGCAGTTTTCCTTATGGGCGTCCAATGAAGCGTGCGTGGAAATTAAAGAGGATTCTGTAATGAAAGTCCCAGAGCTCCTTGAGTAAGAACATAACAAGACATCCCATAAATAAGACACACCGAAGCGGTGTCATAAACGATTTAGGCATTCGGGGGGGGGGGGGAAGTGGGCCGCCAGATAAGAAGAGAGGGGGGAAGGGGGAGGGGGGAAGGGGGGCTCGGTGTGTCGCTCCACGGGGAGAATCACGCCTGCTAAATGTTTGTGAGTGAAGCGGCGTTTAGCTGTCACCGCGTCTTTCAAGGTGGCGGCTTGTTTACGCTTTACAGAGAAGACGCTTCAGTATAAGCAGCATTCAAAAGTGAAATCATTCAGATGCTGCTGTCGATTCTAGTCGAGTGTGAAAAGTGTTTTAAGTGTAGAGAAATGAAAGTAAAATGAACTGAATGTATACATTATGATCCCTCAGATGATTTTCAGCAGATGCTCTTTACACTTAAAGACAAAATACTTGCAACATTTGGACTCCAAAAGCATTACTGAGGTATTTATCACGCTGGTACTTTACACCATGGAATAGAATGAAAGAAGAAGAATGGATATACAAGATGCGGAAACTTCTTAAGCCCTTTACACAACAAAGAGAGACATCATCAAATTTCTGGCCTCTTTGGTATCAAGACATTCAAATCTGTCGAATTTCAGGTGGAAAAGTCAGAGATGTGGACGATACATTCAGTTTAAGAGGACAAATGTGAGCAAAATGTGCAATAAATTGATTGACTGAAATGCAGAACTTCACCAAATCAAGAAAAAGAATAAATGAATTAGAATTTCACCTTTTCTGAATATCTTGTTTTCTATTTCTATATATTTTGACACTGCTAAACAGAACTAGAGATGAAAGAGTGATTGATACACCTTGTGTGTGCCAAACTTGATGAAGTGGCTCAAATGTGACTACAAGCTTTGACCACGAGGACCAAACAAGTCCAAGTGCTGTCTGTTTCATGAGTCTTAACGTTTCTTGTGTCCTGTGGCGTTAGTAAAGGCTCACCTAAACAAACTTGAGATGGCCTTCCCTCGTCTCCTGCTCCTGCCATCACTCACTGCTTCCTTAGTTTTAGACCTGCAGCTCTTCGGGGGCCTGAAAGACATTTTTCCAACTTTTCGGTGTAAATACGCTCTCTTTTTCTGCGTCCAACCAAAAGAGATAAAAACGTATATCTCTGAAAATCCACACAGAAACTCTCAGTAACAGATGTGTAACACTAAATAGGTCTTTAAAGGAGCTTACTTCAGTGCTTGGGTGCGAGATTTTAATTTCAAAGCCGGGCTCTTCTTCCTTTACGAGGGGTAAAAATAGACAAACTTCAAGTAATGACTTTTACTCTTCAGAAACGGATAGACGCCTTTCTAGAAATCTTCAAACACCGACAGAAAGAGTGGATGCTAAGTTTGGAACATGTGCAGGGAACGTGAGTCGATGAGCAGGTGTCACTACTTCAGAGGGAAAGAAGGGAGCAGATGGTGAACAGAATCACAGTGAGGGGGAAAGAAAGTGCTGTGTTGGTTTCTCAAGTTTATTCGATCTGTGGTTATCAAAGACAATGCCCCAGAAATTAAGTTATGAATAAAAAGCCTTCATGATCGGAATCTTCCATATGACATAGCATTATCATTTTTAAACATAGGAATAGTCTTCCTCATTTATTTTAAAACAGCGATGTTAAAAAGTAAAAACAAAAGAAAAGGAGAAGAAGAAGAACCAACGACAAACAAACGTGGACAGAAAAGGACAGCGGAGACGTCGAAGGGGACGTTTAAGCTCGGTGGAGTGCGTCTTCTTGGCGAGCCTTGGTTGGCGCGGCTCCTATGCGTGCGTGTTCCGCGTGCGCTCCGCGTAAATCTTACCATTGTTCGCTAGAGGTCACCGGAGGTCACCGTTTTCCGAGTGCTGGCTTTTTGGACAGTCCCCACGGAAAAACACTGTTCATTCTGGAGGAGAAGCCGGAGATAAAACACGCTGCTCGCCGATAACAGGCACCAGGTCGTGACATGGCCCCTGACACAGCAGGCACAATCGCTCACACACACACACACACACACACACACACACACACACACACACACACGCGCGCGCGCACACGCGCGCGCACACACACACACACACTCTCGCCCATACACACACGCACACTGTACAGTATACAATGCACAAGCTCCATACACGCCAAAATAAGACCGTTAAAAAAAACACTTTGATAAAAGCACAATGTGGTATTATAAAATTAATTGCACATGTGGAGACGAGATGGAGGAAGCACAGTGGTGAATGGATGGAGGAGGAAGAGGAGGGGGAGGAGGAAGGCGAGAGGAGGATACAGTACATTCAGTAAACAGAAAACAGCGGGGAGGGGGAGATGCAAAATTAGAACTCACTGAAAAGAATTAAATTAAAAATCAAAACACTTTTTTCCAGTTTGTCATTTTTTTTTCAGTCATTGAAGCCCCCCGAAGCCCCCCGTCCCCGAACACCCCCCCGCCCCCCCTCACCCGCTTGTTTGTCTCTGTCCGTCCACGGGGGGGGGGCGAGCTCGGTCAGCTGTGTCGATTTAATTCTTTTCTTGCGTTTTATTTAAAATCAATGTTCGTGTCTACATCTCTACATCGCCCCACGCCAGAGCGTCAGGCCGGGAGGGAGGAGTGGTAGGGTGCAAGTCTTCCATGATCTGACATATGCACAGGCATTTACACAAGTGCGTCAACACACACACACACGCACTTTGTTTGTTTCGCTCGCTCACTCGCATACATACATTCATACACACACGCGCGCACAGACACACAGAGTGCATTCTGGGTTCCCGTCGCCCCTGTGCGTGGGCCTTTTGTCTCTTTTTCGTGGCAGCGCGGCGCACCGGTCACGCCTCGCTCCTCTGTACAAAAAGCAGCCTCCTTCCCTGGATCGGAGTCCGCGTCGCTCACCTCACTCCTACTCGTCCTTCCTTTTCTTCATTTGGACTTTGTCGTCTTCTTTACTTTTTTTGAGAGTTGAGCAGTTTGTCCGCCTCGGGGTACGTCGGGTACTTCACCGTCTCGATCTTCTCCTTCACCTTGTACGACGGGTAGAGGCCCGTCCGGCCCAGCTTGCGGTTGATGCCTTTGGAGTAGCCGTCCCAGTGGTTGCCCGCCACGCCGATCACGTCGCCGGGCTCCAGGGGAATGTCCTCGCTGCTGCGCGGCTGGTGCGGGTAGATGGCGATCTGGTTGTGGGCGTTTTGGCCTCCGAAGTAGTAGATGTCGTCCAGGGAGTAGAAGAAGGAGGAGGCGTCCGGATGGAGCGTCTGCATGATTTCATAGGCCACACGGCAGACCTGGAACCAGAACCACAGTTAAGTTTGTGTACATTAATGCTGTATAACGAAACATTGGAGGCACCGTTTTGGTTCCTCAACAAGTTCTTGAAAGTTGGAACTCTACATTAACCCCTTAAAACTCAAACTGTACGTCCATATTCGTACAAAAACGGAGTAAGAAGCATCAGTGTGACCTTTGACATCCTGGTTGGTGGACTTCAACATTCAGCATAATGCAAAGCGGTGCTGAGAAACAAACCCACTTCCTGCTTCTGGGTTACTTCCTTATTTTTTTCATAACGTGCGGTGAGACGGCGCCTATTGACAAACTGATCCATGGGCAGAAGGGGAATACACATGACTCATTCCGGTCAGTTCCTTTAAGTGCAATAAAAAGAGTGTGTCCAGGAATTTACGGCGGTCAGCACATTATTTTTAGGGTTGGCAGGAGCCCATCCACTAAGCGATATAACTCACCATAAAACTCCACTTTGGCAGTTGAGCTGATGAAAACGCCGGATGAAAGACGACACTTTTAACGTCAAAGCCGGAGTTAGACTGAGTTAAAACATTTCCCTGCTTTGAAATGTGGGACAAATTAGGAGCGAGCACCGCCATCAAAGCCAGTTTGTCTGCAACTGCGCTGATTAGAATGCGGCTCGACATATGAAAGAGACTTCAAAATAAATCTCATTCTCACACTCTCATTCATTTATAAGCGTGTTCCTTAGTCGCTCTCTCAACGTTCGGATTGAATTGCGCCTGTCGACTTACCTGCGAGGAAAAGGTGCACACCAGGAAGTCGGTCTGGGACAGGAAGTGGATATCCAGGATGACTCCTCTCAGCGAGTTCTCCGTGTAGCGGTTGTGAAGGCCCGCCGACCACGAGATGGAGTTGTCGCTGATGAACTCGTACTCCGGGTACCTGGAAGGGGTGAAACATAGGGCGGTGAGCGGCATAGCAGACAACTCGTCACGCAAGGGGGATCACTATTTTGCGCGCTCGGGGGCTTTGACTGACTTGGTCTTGGCTTCCTGCAGCAGCGAGGGGTCGTCGGTGGCCAGGTAGACCCGTTTCTTGTCGACGTGCATGCGGCGAGCCAGGTTCTGGAACTGCTCCTCCACGTGCAGCATGTACTCCTCTATGGGGTGGAAGGCCGCCTCCGTCCCCACTTTATCCGTCCTCCTCACGTGGACTCTGCCGACACAAAAACAGAACGCTAAATATCAGGATTGGAAAGGGCAATCCCCATTTCCCCCCCGATAGCGAATGAGAAGCTGTCTTTTTTATTTTCGCTCAATTTCTTCTTTCATTTTCCAGGGCAAGAAAATAAATCCTTTCAATGGTTCAATTTTCCTACAGTGTCTTAACTTTAATTGCATTATTTCGCATTCTTTCGGTCGCTGGGAACAAACACACAAACATAGAAAGTGATAGCGCAAAAGAAAGAGAGGCAAAACAGTGACAGAGAAAGAGATTTAAGGAGAGAAAATTGGGCACTAAGAGAATTAACCACACACAAATGTATTTCTTCTCCGGCGTGTGAGCGTCCTTGTCATCCTTTTACTTGGTAAGTGAAGACAAAGAGAAAGTGCTGTCAGAGGCTTTACTTATCAGCGGGCGGAGAGGAGGTTGCGACAGAGGAAGGCGAGGAGAGGGAACGTTTCCCCCGTCATGACACGCCACTGCGGCGTCGAGTGACAAATGAAATGTCAAAAGAAAAGGCAAATTTGAAGCTTGGCGTTTACACTCAGTGGACACTTAAACGCAGAAAGACATCCGACACGACTTTGATTGTGGAGTAATCGCCAGTGCCAGGTGTGACTTGCGTGTACGTTCCTCCTTTAAAGTGTTGATCTCTGCTGGTTCACAAGCGCGTTCCTGGATGAAGGCCCACCTACCTCAGGCGGCTTCCTCAGTAATGCTATCGTAATGATTTAATCCGATTACCGTTTATTGCGCCGGTTATTGCCAAATACTGGGACTGCTCATCACTTCCCACAACAAACCTGAACACAGGCGACAAATATCAACAAGCTTTCATTAAATATAAAAACAAAGAAGAACAAGAAGCAGATTAGAGGCTTCGTCACCTTAAAGCAACGACTTCTGATGTCACAGGAGGAGGATGTTCGTCTGCAAAAAAAAGTGCTGGAGGAGGTGGAGCTACAGAACAGTGCCACCGGGTGTTCCATCATGTTCCATCTAGGAGACGCCCAGGAAAACCAGTTAAAGCCTTTAACCGGCGCTGAGCAGCTCCAGTGGAGCGGCCGGGGTTAAGAGGCTTTTTAAGGTCTCTTTGTAGTGATTCCTTCTGTGTGCAATGAGGGATATTATTCATTCACCTTCCTATTTCACTTTTTCCCCACTTGGCCCAGGGATTCAAAACTGCTTCACTTCGCCCCTCCCTCCCCTCCCCTCCCCCGGGGCCGCCTCTGTCGTCTTACAGGATCGGAGAAAAAGAGAGAGAGAGAGAGAGCGCGGAGAGAGAATGAGAAGAAGAGATTGAAAGAGAATAAACAGGCGCCATTTATGTAATTACCACTACTGGCCAAGGATCAATTAGAGAGTATTGGAATGTACGTCTGAGAGGAAAAACAGAGCCTTTATTTATGAGGGAAACACAGGCCTGAGAGTGGAGTGTTAGTGGCACGGTAGGGGATGTTGGTGTTTTTCATCCGCCCCGTCTCTCTGATCGGACAGGGGTCTTGACTCCAGGCTTTCGCAGCCTCAGCCGGGGTCTCTCCATCTCCGACTCCCTTGCCTCTTTCATGTCTGCTGTTTTTGTTCCTGTGAACTCTCTTTGTTTTGCCCTTTCTCTCTCCCTCTCCCTCCCTCATTCCTTTCCCTCTCTCTCCCTCTCTCAGCACAGAGACAGAGGCCACAGTGAGGCATCGCTTCGCTCCCCGCGGCCCACAGCACTCTCCCACACTACCATCACAATAATTCAATTCAATTCTCCCGATTCAGACAGCGGCAGCGAGGCAGAGAGAGTCTCATGGTGGGCATAAAAGCATGCATTAAATGCATCACCCACGCCCACGCCAGACATAACTAGTGCTGATTCTGGAAACTTATGACAAAAACCATATAGATCAAATAAATGATGCGTTTGTTTGAGTAACCCCGGCTGCCTGTGAAGAATGCAGCGGCGGTGAGCAACTTGGCTCGCCAGACGACAGAAGCAAACACGGTTCATCTCACCGTGAATAAAAAAAAGCACGTTGGTCGCAATTTAAAAAACATTTTTGGCATGAAATGTGTTCATTAAAGAGTTGTAATGGGATACTTTACAGCTGAACTATAAACTTTACTATAAAAGGGTTGCGGTAACATTTTGTAAATAAAACGACATTAAAAAATGGTAACGTAACTAAACGGCAGCTGTTCGACCAAGCAGACGGAATTTCATCACAGATTTTCCAGCCGCTGAGTGAGTCCAATGTCAGACCGCAAACTTCTGCCCGATCAGCTGTTGCTCTCCGCGCAGCAACCGCGTGACAGACGGTTCATTGCGCAATCTACAAACGAACGATCGGGCTATTGGATGGGTATCTGTCACAATACCTGCGTGCGTGTGTGTGTGTGTGTGTGTGTGTGTGTGTGTGTGTGTGTGTGTGTGTGTGTGTGTGTGTGTGTGTGTGTGTTTGTGTGTGTGTGTGTTACAGTGGTCATATATCATGGCCTTCAGCTGTTTGATCTCACCGCATGTCAGATATATCAATAAGCGTAGCGAGCTTGTTTTGATATTAGCAGTCTTGATTATTGATGCATTTTAATTGATTACCGAGTTATTGATCGCTACAAAACACCAGGGCCACATGCACTTTGTATATATGCTTCCTTAGCTTGAAATCAAATCAATAATTAATCCTTTATGAGCTTGTTAATAGTGCATTCGTACAAAAAAGGTCATTCAGGTCCTTATCCAGTCCGGTGCTTATCTCTGTGCACTGAACTCAACTGATTACAAAAACACTGAAATATGTGGAAAACGGTTAATTGCATGTTATCATTCTTTCACCTTCTGCGTGTTTGAAGTTTGACCTTTTTGAGTAGGAAAACGTACATACTTTCCCTTCCATATATGACAAACAGGTCATTGAATTGCTCCTCTTCATCCACACACGAATAGGTGAAGAGTTTGATCATTCTCTGTATGTAACGGCTGCTCGTCTCTCTGATCACACAGATGTGGCTGGATAGAGAGCGGGCATGACACCAGCTTGATAAAAGACGATACAAAAGCAGTGAATTTGCCTCTTTGTAACCCCATCGCCATGGTGATGGTGCTGCGGTGTTATCGGCTGTAGGAGTGCCGGACTTTGCTTTCTTCTTCTCCTGCGTGAAACGGCGATAGGACGCGGCGGCGTTGGTGGCTGCCTTTCTTAAGGGTGAGGGAGGGGGGAGGAGGGAGGTGCTTACAGAGCGGGTGGGGGTGCCCCGACGGGTGCATATAGGACAAGCTGCTTTTTATCCCACTTTATACTCTCACCTCCCACCGCTGCCGCCCTCTCACTTTCCCCTGCAAGAACATCACAAACCTCATTCAACCTCACTCCCCTTTCTTATTCCACTCCAGTTCCACATCTGTTGATCACCCCCTCCTTACCTCCAGGTCCACACATACACAAGCGCACACACACAAGCGCGCACGCACACCACCTTGCCCTGCAGTGTTGAGAGAAGCACACAGGCGCCAGAAACAAAACCGGGTTGGAAACTTTGTTCTACCCAGTATTTCGTTGCGCTGGAGTTGGAGAAAGCCTGCGGTTTGCCTGTGATGGTGTGAGGAAGGGCTTGGAACGGGAAGCGCCAAAAACAAGGGTTGGAGAGATGTGTGGCGAACATGAGAGTGAGCGAACGTGCGAGCTGTGGGAATGTGAGGGAGAGCGGAGTGTGAGATAATAAGAATAAGGCACGTGGAGACGGAATGATC